>NW_019721526.1:2039046-2075257 GCF_002891405.2 Cryptotermes secundus
TGATGATGATGATGATGATGTACAGTACATAGTGTATACCTTTTTAAACCCTTGCCTGCAACTTCGTATATTTGGGACAAAGTACTCCCAGTTAACCGGAATCCACTGTAATTACAAATAGGAAGGTACCAATTCCCACACTTCACAGTTGTACTGGAGCGAATTGCACTCATCTGTGATCTCAGTAGCTAGCGATATCCTTCAGATTGTACTCTTGAGTCCAGCCAAGAGATAAGTGAAGCCCGAATGAGACCCGGAGTTGTGCATGTTAGCTGTGCGAAGGGACACTTCAGGGGAAGCACGGAAATGATGATCCATATTGTATTCCAGTAACGTTTGTCGTTATTAATTTGTGCCTGGTTTAATCGCTAACTTCTAGATGAGATGTTCCAGCATTTTGTTTATTCCGTTATTATTGGTATGCGGAGAGAGACCCATTCGAACTGCTCTGATATCCACCAGTGGCGTATCTTGGGGAAGTCGGCCTCTGGCTGCCTGAGCTCGGGTACTGCTGAGAGTAAATTCAAGTTAGTTTGCGTTCCGACACCTTATGCAAATAAGACGTTTCGTAGGAACCTCCGTGTGCATGCAGATGTTCACAAGCTCGCTCACTTCATGGAGGAGTCCATCTTAAGAAGCTTAGAGCCGCTTAACCGACCAAGAAATTCCGCCTTTTGTGGAACCAGAAGATTTATTGTTGCCATGAGCCTGACACTGGATTTACCCTGAGGATTCCATCCCTCCGTGGGTGTTTCACGCTTCTTGCATGTCATCCCTTCATTCAGTCATCCGAATAATATTATTTGAAGAGTACAAAACATGTATCCCCTCTTTATACGAAAGCTGTATTGGATAGTACCCTTTGTTTTGGATGTATTTGATATACCCGGAAGGGTATTTTACTCAGCGGAGCTCGTTAGGGAGCTACAGTCGGGATCACCGGAGCTCTTTTTGATGTGCCAAGCTGAGTATATCCTTTCACCCATGACATCTAATGTTGAAGAATTCTGTTTACCATAGGCCTATGTACTTGAAAAAAATTGACGATATCGAATATAATATTTGTGTATGGAATCAATGTTGTCACGATCCTTCCGAGAATCGTGGATATCCGCATTATGTTGACTTACCCTCCTTAGTTCATTTTTTCTTAAATTGGAATGAAACTCTTTCTGAATCGTAATTCTTGTGTGTTGCAGGAGAGAAGCCGTATCAGTGCACATGGGAGGGCTGTACGTGGAAGTTCGCGCGCTCCGACGAGTTGACACGCCACTACAGGAAACACACAGGACAAAAACCGTTTAAGTGCCATTTATGTCAGCGCTCCTTCTCCAGATCCGATCATCTATCTCTTCACATGAAACGCCACTGAACTGACTAGTCATAGTTGGCCATGCGAACTGCAAGTGTGGTATAAAGCCTCTTTCATATAAGCAGCTGCTCCTTATCGAAGCAGTCGAAAGTTTTTGTCGGTCTGTATTAGAATATTCTGGTATGTCAGGTTGAAGGCAGCCAGTTATCTTAGATCTGAAGTTATCAGATTCCGGAAAATTTTCACTTTTGACGTATAGACCACTTATCAGAACATTTCTATCCTATTAATAATATAATGGAACAAAATTATGCCCCGTATTATTTTATGCATATACAGGCAGACGAAACTTTGCGTTATTAACTTTTGTCTGCAGGCCTAACAGTGAAGCTGTTAAAGGGGCGTTTCAGTCCTGTCCTCGCGATGTTAATTTTATCAGTTTATGTGCGTTTCTCTAAGCTCTGCTATTACGAAATTTTGCGCATGCGTAGTAGTTGAGGGTTCATGTATCTACTGACGTTTATACAGCGATACTCTCGTAATATGTTTCTAATAATTTTTGTAAACATAATTTTTCTATAAATTATTATTAAAATGTTGTCACGTGTTGGGTGTATAACGCGACAAATAACTTCACGCCGTATTGGATATGGCGAATTTTATTTCACAATCGCTCATATAATTACAAATTACAATCTCCCAGCTACTGCTATCGGCAGTATTACAATTACTAGACTGCATACTCTTCTCTGGCCAAATCGTAACTCGCCGCTGGCTAGATTCCAACTCAACTGTAGACTGCTGCCTTGAGAACTGTCTTCGGCGGCTGCTAAATTTTAACTGGCTTCGTAGGCAGTGCAGTTCTCTTATATAGTCGCAGTGTTTACCTGTTACGTAATGGGTACCGCTGTTGCCTGACGCCGCGTTACGTCACCGCGGGGGGTGAGGGGCGGGGTGTTGACTTGCCTATTACCATAGTGTAACGACAGCACTATGATACCGCCACGTACCGCTGGGGAGGGATGGGTCCTCCGTTGCGCAACATGTCACAATATATTTAAAAGTAAATCGCTGTAAAGAGAATCAGCAGGTGCAGAGAATCGTGAACATTATGCGTACCAGATTTCGTAAGTGTAAGGTTTATGTTTGCTTAGATGCATCTGAGAATGATTTGATTTGATACAGGTAAAGGTGTTAGGGTAGGACGTAGAAGCTCCCCTTAGACCGAAATGTAATGGCTGTCATGTGAGGGAGGCTTTATAGTCAACATAAGTATAAACTTAGGGATGGAGCCACTGTTATTGGCAAGTCAAAAATTCTGAATCCAGTGTTTCCTGCATGAACGCTCCTTTTGTTGTGCAGGTACTTAGTGGTTAACCGAGCCTGTGTTGTCATGTGTGTCACCGCATTTGATTAAAATTCCATGCGTCCAAGAGAAGACAACGGAGATGATAAATGTTCTATAGATTATAACAAAATGTTGCCGGATTTCTCAGAAGGTTCATGTTAAAATAAACATTTACATAGTATAAAATGTCTGTCTCCATAATATCTAGGTGTGATTTTTATCCGAAACATTTGCTGGATATGCAAATAAAAATATATGATGGTAACTAGGCATTCCTGTCAAAGAATGGCTTTAATTAACCTTTATTAACCAAATTAATATTATGCACAAACGTTTTAACAAGGCACTCCTATATGAACTATGCTACAAGCCGGAAAGTCGCAAGATCGAATCCCGATGAGGTGGATTTTTCAAATTACCTAATCCTTTCAGGCTCACTATGGCCCTGGGGTCGAATCAGCTTCTAACAGAAATGAGTACCAGGAATATTCCTCTGGATAAAGGGCGGCCGGCACATAGGACTGACCTCACCGCCACCTCTGAGCCGATTGTCTAGAATATGTGGGAGCCTCGATGTCTTACTACCCTATGGGCCTCCACTGCCTGTTACGGGGATAGCTTTACTTTTTCTTTTACTGCGTACTGTGTACATGAGTTTTACCAGAATGGTTCTAGCCCTCTTAACACGTAAAGTTACTAACACTGCTAACACTGAGTTCTCATTTAAGAATTTTTTAAATAATTTTGGTATCTTGTGACATGTGTATGTAGCGCCCTGGCCTAACTTACCAGCCCCCCCCTCCCCGCATTATTAGTTGTGTGGACGAGTGGTAGCCAAATAGGAATGTAAGGCTTTGTAATAAAATCAGAAATCAAAATTCCAGAACATCTTCCCGAAATATTTATTTACGTTGCCTGTACCTTTGACTGCCTATGTAATAATTAATTGACAAACTGTCTTTCTAAATCATAAATCAGGACCATCTTTTAATTCTTCACTGGACGCTGTGAAACCTCTGCAGGTGATAAGGCCTTGTTAAAAGAACTGAAAAATTAACCAAACACTGGGTTCAGAATACCTCCAACCTCTGAAGTATGAATTCTTATTTTGTTTTCTCTCAAAGTTAGTTTCGATTACATGTTCTCCCGAAGCGGTAATTTTGACCGCAACAATTGGTAACATTTATTCATCACTGCGCATGACGCATCCATTACAGTCTCCATCCCTCAGCCTGTCCAGCCTTCATTATATTGGGTTTGTCTAATTAGTCGGTGTAGCAATCTCTTCCCTAATAACAGAGAGGCCCTCTCACATCCCATACGAAGATGTAAATTGTAAACTTGTTGAAATAACTACATCTCGTTTTTTTGGAAATAAATGCATTTCCAACCGCTTTTTTATCGGACAGTGAAACAAACAATTGGAATTTGATGACAGTATTCAAAGGAGAATGTCCTTTGTTTGTGTCATTGCAGCCATAACGCCTTGTAGTTAAGTATGAAAGGGAGAAGAGATTTGCAACATCGGTTTAACTGGATGAACCTTCCTCAATTAAAATTAAACAAGAAATAGAAAAGGACCATTCGACACCAGTCGGTTTATGTAACGACTAGTAATGATCAAGGAACACAGTAATACGTTTGTTGGTGCTTTGTTCAGGATGGGGTAAAGACAGACTCTTGCTGTATGTAGTTACTTAGGGGAAGGATATTTATTTTGATATTGCTACGTCACAAACGGTTAGT
Source organism: Cryptotermes secundus (assembly GCF_002891405.2). NCBI lineage: Eukaryota > Metazoa > Arthropoda > Insecta > Blattodea > Kalotermitidae > Cryptotermes > Cryptotermes secundus. The sequence continues at coordinate 2,043,453 of NW_019721526.1, forward strand.
ATTATTGGCGCCAGTATGAGAACAGTATGTTGGAATTAATACCGGTACTTCTTTATATATTTTTTAAGTGTGGAAGTGACCAGATATATATTAAATATCAAGTTACGTATTGGTTGAAAATATATGATAAATAATTTAAAAATATATATTTTTGAGAGAAGTCGTTACAAAAGAGACGACGCTCAAATGTTGTGTGGTACATGTAATGAGAATGGGAGCTTGAGTTCGAAAGCAGAAAGCAAAACACTTCTGACATGTCCCTATTTAATAGTAGGATCCCTACTGTAGAGTTATTGTGCCCCATCTGTCTTCAGCTTGTAGGTTTATTAATCCGCTTTGCCTGCGCTTGTTTGTGCACTCCATCCTTACCAAGAAGACTGTAATCCCGTCTTCTGATTACGTATGTGGCGTGAAAACTGTTGCTTCATCAAACGAATCGCGGTGTTCCCCATATCTGAGTACTGGATTATTCAAGGGGTATCAAAGAATCAGAACAAGAGATAGTCTCTATCCCTTCCGGAACATAAAAATCCAAGGAAAAATAGAGTGGAACAATAGAAACGTTAATATTTTCCGTTACATAAGTTGGGAACAGATGAAAATTACGACCGAGCGGTTCTGCAACAGTGCGTATGTGTTGATATTTCTTATGCTCCAGTCTCGGCGTCTTTAAAATATTCTTCCGATGCTGAGCGTCTGCAGTAAAGATTGCGGTAGCCAGTCCATAATACTACTGACTTTCAAACTCAAGCTCTGCCTCCAGATTGGAACGTTGGTGTATGCTGACATTTAAGTTTCCTGAGGCCAGTAAATATCCCTTAGATCTCACACAAAACTTAGACTGAATCATGTGCTGCCCACTGCAACAGCCGTTTCATACCCACAATGATCCGTGTCTTCCAGAACTTCATGGGGAGGTCATCGTGATTGATTTTTATTGACTGTGGAATTGCTCTTTTGTGGTTGTGGACAGATCTAACGACAAAGACTGCGATTTGCAGTGTTAACGCTTACAAATGCTGGGCTCTATAGCGACAGTAATTTCTGTTACAAATAATCCTTGGCGGAATTAATAGTGTATTTTTGGTGTGTTTCTGAAGTGCAGTTGTTGAGAGCCGCATTTTATTACACACTAGTTATGCTTTTAACTTGCATACTGTTTTTTTTTTTTCAGAGAGGATATGAACCCTTGATTTCATGGCTGTAAGATCTAAGTTTAAAATAAGGAGTCACATGGTACCGTAGCTGTTAACAGTCGTAATTGCACATGTATAGACCTGAGTTCTCAATATTTATTTCACCATGGAACAGATTCCTTCTCGAGAATATAATATTGACCCAACTGATCAAGACTTTCGGAGCCCTTTACTGAGGCTAAAGGTTCATTACCATGTTTACGGGAGCCCGCCACTGATCCATACATGAATCAGATGAATTCAGTCCACTGTTATTATGAATATCATTAATACCCCATTATATCATGTACGAATACATCTGTGTGATCCGTAATATATATTGCGTCTGTCAAGTATTTTATTGTTGCTCAGTTTCATTGGGGTTTGTAAATGAAAAATTATAAAGAAGCGTATATTGCATTTTTATCTTCAAAATTCTGTTCTGATTTCTTAAAATACGAAGAAAATATGCATAACATGACATAACTCACTGAGTTGTATAAAGTTCACCAGTCGATCTTTTCGGAGACAAATGTAACCTTTTCATTTAAGCTTTCAAGTGAGTGTTATCCCGGTCTGTTCCCATTAGGTGTCAGTATAGGTCGTCAGTGTACGTTCACCAAAAGTGCACCTGCAGTCAGTCTGACATGTCTCCTGGTTTGGCATGTTATGACATTTGAGGTATGAAGAACGCTAATAGGAATAGTCTTGTTCTTCTAACCCACAAAATTTCCTTTCGAACAGACATTGGAAAAGTTTAAGAAAATGCAAAATAAGTACAGAAGATATTCTGTGTCATTTCTCTTCTGTGCTCATGAAAATTATAGTAGGTACTTTCAAAATATTTTGTCGTTGTGAGAACAAATGTCTGTGAGTATCCATCTGATAGCAAGAACGTCTATTGCAACCGAATGATCATCTCAAGAATGTGTTTTATATTCTGAAGACGCTGTTAGTTGCGATGCCGGCCACAATTTCGTGTCAACTCCGAGATTATTTGAAGTTATTTACTCTGTGTTTTTTAGACATTCCAGGAGTCAAAATCTTATCACGATTTATGTGGAAGCCAGATGCATTATACCTAACTGGTCTCCAATTTGGTTTGGCCATACATTGGAGGATCGCATCTGTGATGTGGAGGGCGTTACATGATAGAACTTTCTGTCACTTCACAATTCCTCAGTAGGCATATTACGTCAAAACCAATTAAAGAAGCAGAAACTCTGCCCTGTTGGTTGTAGTCTGATACACACGATCTTGGAGAGGTGTGTTCGTACGTGTATATTGACACTTCATTTTGTTTCATTAGCAGCAACAGATCCTGTACCCTGTTAGAGTAGTTGCCGAATTATAACAGTCTGCTCAATTCCAGTCGCTGCCGTAACAAGAAAGCAAAAGGAAATATGGCATTGTAATGGCAATCAATCTTTCTACTCACCTAACTGTCCAGTGTTTACACGGGCAGTGACTGAAGGTAATGGGTTCCCATTTAATAACCTTATATAAAGGGGAAGTAAACACATTATTCTCAGTTTGCAGATTAAGGATTAAATTTGTGTGTCTTCTGCATTTTTGAATATCCACATTAAAATGTTATTTGCAACTCAGTGCCGGTACCCATAATATTATGTCCGTGAATGCATCCATGGCTTCTTTTGTGCTATCGGTAATTTGCCAACATAATCATGTCATGACGAATCAGCCATTTTTGCATTTGCGGAAACATTAGACGTGTACCTTGACAGCTTTATAAATTGTCTTAGCAGATGTGCCAAGTGGTCTCCTGTAGAGACAGTTGTTTGCCGCTGTCCATGTTACCAGTGGTACACACCATGCATTTTGAACTTCCCTCGCACAATTTATGTCCTCGTGCCAGTGTGTAATTGCACCCAATTCTACTGTCTGTTCGGACGGTTACGGATTTTTAACTTTATTTCATTCCGTCGTCACAATAGGAAGTATGGACACACCTTACATTTGCTTACACGTTCCCGCTTATTAAGCCATTATCAGGTAACTGACTTCTGATATTAACCTGTATTCGTCTGCTACAATTCCTACATTGGCCAGTGTTTGTTTGCATGTTGGAATACGTTTATTGGTGATACGCCATTACACACTTGGTCGTCGACTTACGACCACAAAAAAAAGATAAATAAATAAATTAATAATAAAATCAGGAGTGCTACTGAGTCCTGAGGACACCGCCAGGCAGCTGCGCGTGCGGTAGCAATGGGAGCATCCGGCAACACAGGCCTTCCACACACGCCGGCAACATTAATGTATTTAAAATGAAAAATAAAAGATGATTAAAATGTAAAAGGTTTTAAAAATAAATTATAAAGATGATAAAAAGATTAGAAAGGTTAAAAAATACTGTTAGTAAATATATGGCCGACATACGACCAGATCGACTTACGAGCTGTCAGTCAGAACGGAAGTAGGTCGTAAGTCGACGACCAAGTGTATATATAAAAAGGATGTTCACCTCTAAGATTAAATATTAATTTTTAATAAGTTAAATCATTAAAATTAAAATTGAACATATATAAAAGTTTTTCTTAAGTTTTGTCTGGATGTAGTAGTTGTGTCTCTTCTACCGATATATTTGTTAAGGTTCTTCGTGGTCTTGTATTGATGTGTGTGTTTTCTTTTTTGCTTGTAGATATGTGATTGCGATTTCTACCTGTTTGTATTCCTTGTATTTGGGAGAAGTATTGTGTCCTGTATGCGGTGTTTACCAAAAAAACAATATTCCACTATTTAAACACGGACCAGTGTTGGAATACTAGCAGACGACCACAGGTAAATGTAAAAAGTGAAATACCTGATGATCGCGTAAGGCGCCGAAACATGTTGTAAGAAACGACGGATGTATGTTGTTTCCATGGTTCCTATTCTGGTGACGGAATAAATAAAGAAATTTCGCGCACACATAGTGACGCCAAGGTATAGTATTATGTTTGGCATTGTTCCTTGTCTGATGTATGTTTGATATACACAGAGTTACACGGTTTCAATCAAACCTGGGACCTTTTGAATCGTAGTCTAGTAGGCTAAATCACTGGCGGCAGTTGGATGTCCTGGTGTTCAGTGGCGTATCTTGTTCCAATTGTCGCAGATGCTTTACCAGATATAGATGTAAATGTAATCATAAGCCTGTCATCATAATGATAGCCAATCAGGGTGGAGTAGGCAATTCGGGAAGCATCAAGTCGGCAGATGCATGTCGAAAAGTGTACAGTGCCCAGTATAGTACTCTCCTGGTACAGAACTTTTCGCCCTAAGCAGGCACTTGCACTCTAAGGTCTGAAGTTCGAACCTGTGCTACTTCACCCCCGATTGTACTCGCTCGATATGACTTTCGTCCTCCACATGTCAACAGCGGAGCTCCACTATGAGGTCCCTGTTCAAACAACAAGTTAATTTATTCAACATGTACATAGCAATAGGAAGAGGACTTGTATATAAGGGATTAGTCTGCCTTGAACAAGAACTTGTACAGTAATTATATATATATATATTTTTGGACTTTGTACACAAGAGTATTTTGCCTTCACGTAAATGTGGGCGAGAGACTTGAGTATTTGTTAACACGGCTGTGTTGTATGGTTTGCCATTCCTTATCATAGTTCTGTATCCGTCCAAATATCTTATTCACAAGGTAATGGCGGACACGCGCTGTTGGGATCCCGCTTGCAGAAGAGTTATGTTACCCCCGATGCTAACGGTAGGTCCGGTCCCATCCTACCTGGAAATAGGATGATCTTTGCCCTGTGTACCGAGAACATTGCTTCAGACATAGGCTTACAGCTTCATTGTAATTTTCTCCTTTCCCATTTCCTTTGATATTGTGGAAAGAATAGAACAGATGACCTAAATTTGAAAGTAAAACAGGGCTAGCCAATGAACAGCATGGAATAAATGAGAATCGTTGATGTAAGATTATATATATATATGTCCTTTTGCTCCCACTTTGAAGTATAGGACTGATTTTTCAGTTTCATCATTTTACAGACGGTAGGACTCCTTGGACGGGTGATCAGCTCGTCGCAAGGCATACCCAAACACAAGACAATGCAAACACAGAGTAAACGCATACACACACCAAACACCCATGCCTTTTGTGGGATTCAAACCCACGATCCCGGCTTCCGAGCGAGTGAAGGCAGTACATGCCTTGTACATAACATAATAACATATTTAATTTGTTTATGGCTATATATTTTGTCCGAATCATGCTGTCATTATTCAGTGTTTACTGAAACACGTGTAGCAGTGTATTTCACGTTACGTTGATGTGCAGATTTTACTTATGCTTTCTGTCTGAACCAGAATTGAGTTTGGGATAGGTCTAATAACATAAATAAACTGTTACAATTTCAGTTTTATTTTCTCTTGGAAACCAGTGGAGCAGTTGATGGCCCATGATCAGGCAGCGGAGTTTCCCCTTTCTTTAGTTCAGAAGCGTTGTCGTTTTTGGAGGACCCAAGTGAAGCTTGTTTGATGACGTTTATCGGAAACGCTTCCTCAGGAGTTGTATCAAACAGGTTTATAAGGAACACATAAGGGTGAACATTTGAGGCACTGGCAGCTGTCAGAGTCACTCGTCCTGACTGAGGCAGAAAGCCTCTGGATCCAGTTGGTAACAGGCCTAACGTACCTCTGAACTACTGGGGTCGAGCACTGTCCAAACAGTCAAAAGTGCGCTTTCTCTACCAGCTAACCTAACTTTGCTGTTTCTAAAACTTTATAAATGCACTTATTTTTGGGTATTTCCGAAAAAATAAACTCGAGAAATATTTCTTTTTGTGTTGCCATGTCTGCCCGCTAGTAACACTGACACCACTCAGACTACGCGACCAATTTCGATTTAATTAGGCATGGCACACCAACAGTAAATTTTATCAACTCATTCTGAATTTGGTATATTTTGTTTCGTTTTATGGGCCACTTTGCTCAAGGGAATGATTGAACGTATGTTCTGAGTCGTGGGACGTGAAACTTGATAAATGGCACCATACAATTATTATCATGCCGTGTACTAGTTTAATTTGTTCAATCATTCGTCAGTGGCTCTACAGCCCGTTATTGGGCACTGGCCGCTTTTTCAGTTTCTTAATCAAATGAACAGCCGGCAGGACTCCTTGGACGGGGATCAGCCCGTCGCAGGGCCGCTGCTTACACTCAGGACAACAGAAACACAGAATAAACGCACACAGACATCCATGCCTTGAATGGGATTCGAACCCACTGTCCCAGCGTTCGAGCGAGCGAAGACAGTTCATGGTTCAGACCGAGCGGCCACCTCGATCGGCTGTATGCAAGTTTAATCCATCCTTATTCATCGTAAGGCCCACGTCTCTTCGCAATCTAAAACGTATCTCGCGAAAGCAGACAGGAGAGGAAAAAAGATTTCAAAAATATATAAGGATAAATAAAATCCATACCCTTAACTTATAAAATATTTTCTTAAAATGCCTATTTTGATAAAATCTCCGGTACAATGAATACCTATTAATTATGCATAATCGAAATTTTTCTCCAAACTCATGCTATCGCCATGCCATCTAACTGATTTTTACTCAGCCAGTAGCGTACTGCATGTGCTTTCATAGCAGACATACGTGAAAGCATTTTTTCATAGCTTCACCAAAGTTATTTGCGCGTTCTTGCACCCTGCTTATCTCCTGTTTCCCTGTTAACTGAAGCTAATGGCCGTGACTGACATGCGGAGGTTATGCGTTATGAAGTATGACTTAGACCGCTGAAAACGGCAGAGCAAGGAACATCTTAACTCCAGAATTTAGGCCAGTACAACGGAGAAGTAAAAGGATTGACTATTTCCTGTATATGATTTGTTGCAAGTAAACTTACATCTTTATTAGCAGTCAAAGATTTCATAAAACACAATGTGTAGTGTATTTCCTAAAGAACAGCCTATGTTATAACTCTTACATGGAGGCAGAAGTAATTTTGTCATCCATGGATATTACGTAGTATTATGATGTTTAAATAATTGTAATGACCTGCGATTATATTTCCAACGAACTGGAACCAGTCCGTCAGTTTTAGAGCAGTTATAATTTAAATGCAGTGTTATCTGTTTTTATGAACCACTAACCCTCGTACTTCAAGGCTGTGCCAAACGACCAGTAACAACGTGAAGCCTGAATGTTGTCTTCGTGAAGAAAAAAGAAGTTCGCGGTTGCATGTGCGGCAGCTATTAGCGCCATCTGCCGATAGTTCCGTGAACAGTTGTGGCCAGTAGTTGGAAGAAGCTCCAACAATTTTAAGCAAGTTGTCTTTGAAGTTTTTATTTTGCTAACTAACAGACAGGCTTGTTCTATATAATAATGAAGTTGGTTTCACAGTACAGTGGTTCCTGGGTTACTGCGATGTCATCCTTAAACGCAGTATCTCTTTGCCTAAGTCATCCTTAAACGCAGTATCTCTTTGCCTAATTCATCCTTAAACGCAATATCTCTTTGCCTAAAATGTGTTTTGCGCAATCATTTTCTCTTGTGAAATTAACAGAAGTGTTCGCTACTTGGCAGAACCAGGGTTTCGTGCGGGCATTACCATCTGGTAAGTTTTCAGCGAGGCAGACGGAAATGGGGCTTATTGTTAGCAAAACTGCTTTTAATGAGACCCCGTTGCCGTACTGAAACGCATTAACCGAGGAAATACTGTACTACATGTTGCTTGAATGATCCTGATAGTGAAGCAGAGCATGTCACCTGCTCATGTCAGGTAGCAGCGTCTGTAACGGAGTGTGAATGTCCTCTTTGAAATTTATATGCCTTTCAGACTAACATGAAACCATTTCAAAATGCCATGTAGCAGATTTAGATAGCGTGTACCACATATGTGAAATGTATTTTCATTCGTCCTCTTTGGTCCAGAAAGTTTATTTTCTAATTGACGGCGATTTTTTCTGTAATTCTGCCGCATTAAAGAATCGAAAGTTAACCTTCTGTACAACAAACTCATACGAGGGAGGCTGTGAAGTGATGTAGGGTTCTCTTAGCGCTGACTCCTGTTTACGCGGAGGTCAGTAATAACTTTTCTGCAGTAAGATCCCTTTTGCAATGTAAATTTCTACATTATTTTTGTAAACGACATTTCCCATTATCTGAACTTATTCCTGAGGCCAGTGGTGTTTTATCATATGTACAAGAGTGCATCAGTTATCTTATTATCAAAGGGACCAATGTTTTGTATCACCCTTGCACTTTTTTGGGGTGGAGTGGGTGCGTAAGACTAGAATACGTCATCACCTGTGCGGAAGCGACAGTGTGTTGACTGTATGAAAACATTTACATAAGAGCGATCGGATTAATTTGGGTGTTTCCACTTTTCATGTTGTTATATTGTTATAAATAAAATATATGGTCAGTATCTTTGTATTTGGTTTATAGACTTTATAATTTATTGTAGTGCTCTATCGATATTTTTATATAGGTATAGATTATGGTGTAAATATAATTTTGTATAGGTAAGGTTCGAGCTATTACTTGGCCAATGAATTAAGGTGTATTTCTTTGTGTACAATACTGTACTTCTCCTGTAAATTTCGAGGAGAGGCTTTGCTTGGTACAACATTTCGTATTTATACTGTTCAAACATTCCAACTGGACGGCACAATAGAACATCAAGTACTGTACACTAATGAGAAAATAAATCATATGTTCTTGTTTACTGCATTCAGTTTATTTTTATGATTCCTTGTTCTTTTTTATTTACATGTTCCTTTTTACACTACTTAATAACGTTCTGGGAGTTACGCAGAACGAATTTTCGCATCCGGGTGGGAAGCAAAAATTCGTTCTGGCAACTTCTAGGAGTTTTAACATAGACACGGCATGCGATGCCAAGAGGCAGTCTGCTTCCATTATGGGAAGAGTTTGAATATATGCATTAACTCTGTTAAGATCTAAAGATTTGGCTCTTCTAACTCTGTAGAGCGTATTGCGTTTGAATGTGTAGTCTAGATATACGTGTACATTGCTTTTTAGGATCCCGAAGGTTTATTACAGTGTTCACAAGATCCCATCCTTGGACCCATCCATAGGCAGATGAATCAAGTCCACATCGTCATACTCAGTTCTTCAAGATCCATTTTAATATTATTCTCCTAACTATGAGTCTTCCAATTCGGTTGTCTGAATAATTTACACATATATCTTCCTCATGGGCGCTACATAGCGCCCACGTCTTATCCTCCTTAATTTGAAAATCGTAGTTGAGTTCTCTGTTTTGTTCCTTCTTATGTTTTGGTCACTCTATGCTCATGTAAAAGACACCGTGATAGCTGTATAGGTTTACCATACGAGAGCATCAGTTGGGTGTAAAATCACCCGTTAAGGTGTGTAAGACAGTGCAAGTGAATCCCCACATACACGTTTTTATCTTCGGAGCTCTCATTTTTGCACGAGCCGGCCACATTCACCCATAAGGAAACGTCGATGTTCATTAAATAAGAGGCTGTTGAACTCGACAGCCGTTCTGGACGTATTGATGGTACCTAATTTAAAGCCTGATAATTATTACAGTAATTTCAGACATGTTATTTGCCCATAACTGTATGCATTATATTCCTTCATCCTCCCTGCTCCCGCTACAAAAATACATAAATGTACACATACATCATCTATGGATACATTTCAAGCTCAGAATTTTATCAACTATGTCAAAAGAAAAAAATGACTGAACTCTTAAAATGAATATTGTTTTTTTTTTGACACATTTGTATTTATTGTAACCCATGTTAAATTTCTTATAAGTCGTTTAGTTCTGTCTTCTACTTATGTGACTAGTTAACCGTCAAGTTTTTTAAGTCGCATAGTGAGGGGGGTGGGGTGGAGTCCAGCTGGATCCACTCGGCAAGTCGGCCACTTATTGGCCTGTTGTACCTGCCCCGGGTGATTATGATGATGGAGAATGTGATGGAATGAAGATTGGCAAGGGAACCGAAGTACTCAGAGAAAACCTGCCGCAGTGTCACTTTGTCCACCACAAATCCCACTTGACCAGACCCGGACTCGAACCCGTGTTGCCGCGGTGGGAAGCCAGCGACTAACTGCTTGAGCTATGGCGCGGCCTGTTAACTGTCTATATTCATATTTCTGTAATATTCTAATATATTAGTTTTGGAAACCAACTCAAAAAGGAGCTCTTAACTTACCATTATAGAAATTCAAAACTGGCAATTCCGATTAGTTTATGCCTGAGCCAAACATTTTCAGTCTTATCACATTGAATACAGCCTGAAGTTATCCCATCATATACCTATATTTAAACCCCTTGTTCCATTTTCACGGTACATCCTAATTTTGACATTTATTAATATACAAAGTGAAATGTATAAATTAAAAATTTCTGAGTGGGCACTTAATAAACGCGATTGTAAGATAGCGGATTTTCAGATACCATATAGTGAAATTTCTGGAAATCATGTTGGCGACACTGCCCTCTAACTGCGCAAGTTGAAACACGTGAGGAGTAAAATGGAAGTTGTGAGGTACATGTGTTTTATCCGCGTATTGAAATAAGTTTCCATAGGGACGAATGTTCTGTTTTTGTGAGAAAATGTTTCTCGTTCTGGTGTTTAACATGAGTTGCTTGTTTTTCAGTTTGATGGTGCTGTATCGCTAGCGCTCATTTGTAGTTATTATATTTGTCCTACCGGAAGTCGTTTTTATAGACGTATTCATGGTGTAGTATCTATCAAATAAGGCGGAAAACTGCGCAGTTTAAGTTATAATGGTTTGATCAGTAATCTTAAACAAATGCCAAATTCAGTGACAGGTTAGGTAGGTCGGATAGGTTAGAAGAGATTGTGTTCAGATTGGTAAATTAAATGGATCCAAAATTTTGCGAGAGATGCACATCATCAGCGTATTGCGACTTTGTTACGTTAACTGGAAGTGTGTTCATCAGTGTGATACATTGCACTCGTATCAGCCGAAAATCAGCAGTGTGTTCCACTTCAGGTGCTGACGGTGCAGTATGCAGGACGAGTGAGTACTGTTCTATATAATACTCTATAACTTCGCGTCAGCCGTATGAATTTGCTGACACATGTAATGCACATCATATGCTGTATGGAATATTTTAGGTCTCTTTTTAGTGGTGACCAGTTCTGCAAATTTGGCATCTTTATCCATCCCAGCGTTAAGCTTAGAGGGTATGTTGTTGATAATTCTTCTTCTCTCTTATCTGGAGATACAGCCCTTTGTCAGCTTTGTCCTCCTTGATAACAGCCTTTCAACTGTCCCTGTCTTATGCCTTCCTCCACCAAGCTGTCACTTGTAACATTTTAAGATCTTGCAGTACATCATCCAGCCACCTTAATTTTGGTCTTACATTTTGTTTCTACTGTCTTTTAGGTGGGAAAAAGTTACTTTTTTTACAGAGCAAAATTTCGTCCATCCTTCTGTTGTGCCCTAGCCATTTTAGTCTGTTTATTGAATTATATTTGGTTCTATATTATTACCATATTTTATTCTCCATACTCCATTTACATAGCTTGGACCACAGATCTTCCTTAGAATTTTTCTTTCAACAATTTTCAGTTTGTATTCATTTACTTTTATGACTGTCCAGCTCGTACACCAGGTTTTATAAAGGTTTATATATTTTACATTTAGTATTTTTTCTTAGAAGTTTTGATCTCAGTAAATTCTGCATCCCATAACAGCGTTTATTTCCCTTAGTTATTCTAAGAATGATTTCCACATCAGTATTCTTATCATAGGTGTCTGTGGATCCAAGATTTTGAAATTAATTTACGTTATCCATATTTATGTTATTTATTATAATATGCTTCTCTTTAGTTTTATTATTGCTAGCTTCCATATCTTTAGTTACTATAGGATTCTGACGATGGTGTATAACACACTGATATGTTGGGATTTTGGACTTTATCCATCGTCCTGCTTTTTAAGATAACAAATAAAAACACGACGTTTCGGAAACTGGATCTGTTTCCGTCCTGGTCCAGTGATTGAGGCTAGCTCTTTCTAAGGGACCCAACTGAATAGGTGCTTTCCTTCACCTGAGGACGGAAACAGATCCAGTTTCCGAAACGTCGTGTTTTTATTTGTTATCTTAAAAAGCAGGACGATGGATAAAGTCCAAAATCCCAACATATCAGTCCATATCTTTAGTTTTCTCTTGATCAGTGGTTAACCCCGTTTGTTGCACTTCTTTCTTGAGCTTTATATATGCTTCTTCGACTGTTCTTTCATATCTGCCAATATCATCATCATCAGCATATGCTAAAATTTGTAGAGATTTATGGAGTGAGGTACCTCTTGTGTACAGACTAGTCTCTCTTATAACCTTCTCTAGGGCTAGATTAAACAAAAGGTATGACAAGACATCTTGTCTGAGTCATTTCGTAGTCTCAAAGGATTCAGCTATTCTATTAAAAGTTTTAACTCTGCATCTTATAGTTTTTAAGCCTAAGCTCCGCCAGATATCTGACTTATCAAGGAACATGGAATTCCTCCATAGCCTTGAAGACCCCAACCCAATCAATGCTGCCATATGCAGCTTTAAAATCTACAAATATACAGTACGTGTTAACTCCATATTCTTTCATGTTTTCCAGCAATTGTCTGATTCAGTTTTATGGCTCACCCCTCATACTCATACTCAATTTTCTGACTGAACGCCAGTGGTCTGAAGTGAACTTTCCTGGCCCAATCCCAGGCTGATAATTTCCGTTTATTGCCTCCATAATGGGCTGTAGTTTTTTAAATAGTATAACTGAGAATGCTTTATATGCCACGTTCAGCAAAATAACACAATAATTTTCACAGAGCAGTCAATCTCCTTTTTTGTAGATAAGGCATATTAATGTTTCTTCCTATTGACTGGGAAACGTTTCCTCTTTCCACTTTTTTCAATCAACTTCCATAGTCTGTGTACAAGACTCATTTCGTCTACTTTTTAAAGTTCGGCATTCAGTCCAGCTGGTCCGGAAGCTCCTTTATTTCTTTCATTTAAAAAAAAAAACACAATTCATCTCCTGCAAGGTAGGTAATGGTATTTCTTCAACTTCATCAGTAGATGGTGCTGTCCACTGTGGGACATTTCCGACTTATCTTCGGTCATATCATACAGACTTTGAAAAAACTCCTTCCATGTATAGCTGTATGGATCTACACATTCCCTCCCCATACGCCCTCATGGCATAGTGCTTAATCCATTAAGCAAAGGGACAGCTTTACCTCCCATCTATTCAGGATATCAGCTTTATCTGGGAGAATGTCACCGTCTTTATTCCTGCAACTCAGTGGTTTAGCCTGGAAGCCATCCCTCGTTCTGTTCACTTGCTTGTAGAACTTCCTACTGTCATTTTTAGTATCACATTCTTCTAGCCATTTAAGTTGTTTTTCATAATAATGCTTCTTTTTCTTCACATGGATCCCTTTTTCTTTCCTTCTCACATTACAGTGTTCGTCCCTTGCTGCTAAATTTCCTTTGAAGCGTACTGTGGTATATCCTATTCTTCTCCACTGTCACTTGTTCACACCTCTGGTCAAACCATCCATTCCTAGAGTCCCTTTCAACTTTCCCACTACTTTCCTCTGATGCTGTTTTAAGAACTGTTTCCAAGTTGGTCCACTCTTCTTCACTTGTTGCTCCTTTCCTTACCTCCTGACATTTTGTACTCATATTCTTTCCTGGTCTCTACCTGTTTTAGGTTGCTTATATTGTATCTTATTGCTTTATTTTTATGTATTTTGACCGACCAATTTTTGGCCAGTTCTCGTAATGACAAAATAATGATTCAGACCAGAATTTTCATCCCTATAAGTTCTCATTCCATCATATTATTAGTATGTCTTGCAGCAATCAATATGGGATCACTTTGATTATTTGTTGTGCCATCTGGGAACCTCCAAGTTGCTAAGTGTCTCTTCTTATGGGGAAATGTAATAGTTCCAAATACCGTGTCTAGTACACAAGCCAATCCATTATCATTACGTTCCTCATGCAGTCCACAGTTCCCAACAGCAGAACTGTCTTGTTCTTCGAACGCTACCTTATCATTAAATTCTCCGAGGTGAATCTTAATATCGTTCTTTGAATACCCGGTAACAATGGTTTCCAACTCCTCGTAAAAGTTATTTTTAATATATTCATTTTGCTCTTCTTTTGATGCATGTGCGAATATTAAGCTTAGATTATTAAATCTCCCTTTAATCCTAAAGGTACATAGTCTGTGATTAATAGGTTTGAAGTCAGTTACTAAATCTTCAGTTATGGAATTTACCACGAATCTACATCCAAAATCATATTTACTTTTTTGACAACAGTAGTACTGTATGTAGTTCGTCTTCTCCAAAAAATATTTGTCCGATCCAACGAATTTCCTGTCGTCATCATCATCAGTAATCTGTCAAGACGACAGGTCCACAGTCTCTTCCAAAACAATTCCTCCATTTAATGCGATCTAGAGCTTTCTCCTTCAAATGACAGTATCCTATTCTGTCTCCAAGGTCATCCAGCATCATCTTACGTCTTCTTCCTCGTCTTCTTGTCACTTCTATCCGCCCCTCTATCTTTCCTTCAATAGCTTCTTTTAGAAGGCAGTTTCTGCGTAAAACATGACCAATCCAATTAGCCTTCCGTTTTCTTATTTCGTGTAGGATATTCCTCTGCTCACTGACTCTAATTAACACTTCTTCATTTCTCACATAATCGGTCCAACTGATCTTCTCCATCCTTCTCCAACACCACATTTCAAAACTTTCCAGATGTTTCTGATCTACTGCCCTAAGTGTCCATGTTTCAGCCCCATACAGAGCTATGCTCCAAATGTAGCATTTCACTAGTTTCTTCCTCAAATTTAAGTCCAGTTTGCTGGTAAAAAGATTCTTCTTCTTGCTAAATACAGCTTTTGCCATGGCAATCCTGGATTTAATTTCCTGTACTGCTATTAAATCTGTTTTGTAATCCTGCAGTGCTTCTTCCAGTTGCTTTAAAGCTCCCCGCTTATAGTCACCACATTCCATGTTCCAGTTCATAGTTGCTTTTCATGCTATGTCGCATATACTATTTTGATCCAACCGATATCTCCGAGGCTGTATTACAAGGTTTCCTAACAATTTATGTTTTTATAAGGATGAGGTTATAAGCCTCATGCACCAACCTCCAACCTAGAGGACCGTGGTGTCACTTTTGGTCTGGCCTGTCGCCTTTGACACTTCCGGCATGGGAGGCCCTGCTGGAATTATATGATACCGCCAGCATGCCTCTCAGGTTCATTTAGGCACTCAAACCTCACCACTGCAACAAAGTAGAGATACCACCGGTAGGGGGGGGGGTGTTGATATTGCAAAATGGAAATTTCTCGTTTGTTTGGAGGTAAACAATTTCTTCCTGTAGATTCCTGGTTGGACAGGGAACCCCATCTGGGTTTATTGTTCCTGTACGTGCTGTAAAATGTATTTCAGAGTACTGGACTAAATCGATGTGTTCTGGGTTCATGTCATGTTTTCAGAATGCGATAAACTGATCAATATATGTTTTCATACAAAAATACTCAGATTATGTCAACGACGTTTGTAAACCTGATTACCAGTATTGGTTTCTCTTTTTAATGGAACCTAAACACACTATCCAATTTGCGCATGTTTCGTACGTTCTGAAGTATCAGTTTGTTTAATTCGTGACAAATTGAGATATAAGCCTCAAACGAAACAGGACAGGTTTTTGTGATTATTTATATGGGAAGAAGATGTCATTACATCTCGAGAGCACTGTTCAGAACTTAGGCAAACAGCTTCTCCCAACCAAGATATGAAATTGTGATCTTTGCAATAGGAGCAACATTCTCGTCATATTCGACTTCTTCGTGAGAGAACACGTTTAACACATGCTAGTTATGTATAAGTAGGCTGACCATACGTCCCGGCTTATCTGGAGTTATCGTTTTTCTATCTTGCGCCGGTGAGTTAATGAAGAATTGAATAAATACCATGGACTTAAATTTTGAAGCATTCTTCTTCTATTAAAACAAATTTTGTCCCCCCCCCACCACCCCCGAGGGAGGCATTTATTCTGAAACATCCTGTTACCAACTCAGTGTTTCATATTGTACATTATTGTCGCCGAGAACATAAGTAAACCAAAATTATAGTGTTTCTTTTCTCGCTGTAAGACTGGAGCCTCTAATTGTAGGAAGAGTGATTAATTTGAAAGTTCCTCGAAAGCAGGGATTCTCAGCTTGTAACCTACGTGTCATTTTATAGAGAAACTTTAGTCCTACCATAACAAAAACAAAGAGTATTTTTATATTTAAATACATTTTAATATTGTATTGATCATTACTGGAAGTTTATAAAGAACTCAAAAGTTCAGGGTAATAAATTTTATTACTATCATCCTGTATCTGCTTTAGCTACGCTCCAACCAAGCCCAACTTATCATGTGAGTTACGTGGCATTGAAACAAAACTTTCTAAGATTTTAAAGCTGCATTTTAGCGATAATATGGATTTCATTCAGTTCAGTTTCCCTTGTGGTGTACAAGACTATGTAACGGTATAGCCTGACCCTATACGTAGCTCCAGTTATTGTTTACAACAATACAGTTTTGGCTCGCGCAACATGTCTCCTGTCAGCAGTGTGAACATAAGATAAAGCTCTGTGCAAAGTGCCATATTGATTGTGTATTGCCTACAAGCTTCTTTCTGAAGTCGGTACCGCCGTTTCGACGAGAAGATTGTTATGTCTGCATGTTGGCAGCGCTTTCTCTTCACCTAACAGGGTTAGTAAGATTTCGTGCTGAAGCAATACAGATCAGTACAATAAAATATCATAAAATTTCTGTCGACGTGTTAATACCAGCAACATTGTTTTTTCACACAGGACCGGTGCTTCCTTAAACCGCACACTTAGCGCAGCAACTGAAACAAGGTTCATGCTCTAAAAGTCGGATTTATCGAAAATAATGTCGTCGTTCTAGGAGCCTGTTATGGTATTTATTCTTCCTGTATTTATTTATGGCTTCCTTGATGACACTATCAGTAACGCCGATGGAAGAGCTGGCGAGTAATTAATTGGGAAGGATTTTGAAGGGAGTGGTTGTGAAATAATTTGATGTGATATTGCAGCAGTTGTCTGGAGGACCTGAAGAATACCATGTAACGCAAGGAAATAGGAAGAAGAGATGTATTTTTCTCCTGTTTCGTAGAAATAAAACATAATAAAATTCTGGAGTCTGTAATAGTAGCTACAGGGCGCAACAGATCTCTCCACATGAACATTTCGAAAGATATGTAAATTATATTATGTAGGCAACACATACATAAACAACTTCAATCATGTTCTGTATATAGACTTTTCATATATGAAAACGAGACCCTGTATTAAGACGTTATTTCAAGATGTGAATTAATCGGAAATGCGAAAATCCGACACACGTGTGTAAAATTGGCGTGATGCAGGTTTTCTTTAAATATTTTCTTAAATATTTAAAGAGACGCATTTAGTTTGTCAGCAGCCTAAGTATAAGGAAAACTGGCAGCGAACATATATTGAAGATAATGAACCAAAAGAATACTGTGAAGTAAGTACTCTATACCAGCGTAAAGACGTGAAAATTCTAGCCTGCAAACGACTATATTGCCAGCGCCATTTTTGCGCTTATATCTGCTTTCGTGTTCATTGGCGGATTAGGACTTCTAGGCGGTTATCTTCCAGAATTAGTTATGAAATTATGAATATTGCGAACATTTGCAAGTTACTGAGACACCGAAATCTGCTGAACCGTCCCTTATTTGTCATTATTTGTTATTATTTCATTATTTCTTCCTTTTCTTGTTCCTTCGGGTATTAAAATTTCAATGGACTGTTTCATTTATAGTCTGGCTTAGAGACATTACAGCTTAAAAGCTGATCGTTTATCTGCTTTCCACCCCCTCCGAAAGAAGTACTACTTAACGTTGGTAATTTGGCGGCGTGTAGCAAAAGGGCACTGATGCTGTTAGAGAACAGGGTGTTGAGGAGAATATTTGGACCAAAGAGAGATCAAATGACGGGAGTTTGAGCAAAACGACATAATGAGGAGCTTCATAACATGTACTCTTCTCCAAGTATAATTAGAATGATCAAGTCAATGAGGATGAGATGGGCACGAATAAGGAGACGAGGAATGCGTATAGGATATTGGTGGGAAAGCCAGAAGGAAAGAGACCACTGGGAAGACCAAGGCGTAGGTGGGTGAACAATATTAAAATGGATCTTAGAGAGATAGGATGGGATGGTATTGATTGGATTGATCCGGCTAAGGATAGGGACCAGTTGGGGCTCTTGTGAACACGGTAATGAACCTTCGGGTTCCATAAAATGCTGGCAAATTCTTGAGTAGCTGAACAATTGGCGGCTCCTCCAGAAGGGCTCAGCTCCATGAGTAAATAAATAAATAAGTAGCAAAAGGGCTACCTGCCTCGAATTTTAATCTTGCCTGTATTCTTCAGAATTTTTTTAATTGTGTATGTACTTACGAAGAAGTGTTCACTGTTTTCATTTGTTTATTTCGAAGTTTGCTGGCGATTGGTACACGCGAATTGCAGAGCAGTGTTCTGTAAAGTGTCGTTATTTAGTAATTGGAAATTTCACTGTTCCATTCTTTACCAGGAGACGACCGTCCGACCTGAAATAACTTACGGATTATATAACATCGAATTAAATGAAACGACTCTTGATAGACGTTGAATTATACAAACGGCGGGTTACAGAGTTAATTATTCAGCTTATGAGATTGAGGAAAGTACAAATATTCTCAGTGAGTAAAATGCACGGAATTCGAACCAGGCATATCATGAAAAGCAAAATATATATATATATATATATATATATATATATATATATATAAAATTATCTCTGTAACCGGCCGTGAATGCCCATAGGGTTGTGAGATGTTGAGGCTCCACATTTTCTAGACAATCGGCTCACAGATGGCAGTGAGGTTGTCAGCCTTACGCGCCGGCCGCCCTTTAACTCCAAGAAGATTCCTGGTACTCATTTCTGTTAGAAGCTGAATCGGCCGCAGGGCCATAGTGAGGCTGGAAGGATTAGGTCAACTGAAAAAATCCACCTCATAATGGAAAGTAGTCACACCCAATATCCCTAAGCTAGCCTTGTCAGATTAAAATATAACAGAGTTCACACAGGACGTGAAACAAAGTCCTCGCCGTAATTACGTATTTAGAGTTCACGGCGTAGGATTGCCCTTTTTGCTTGTCTCTCCTCTACAAATGAGCCCAGAGTTTGAGTTACGAGTCTAGGCAGATATGAAGGAAATTAGTTCTTTTCCATTCGAGACATCGAACAGTATTGTAAACGACAAGAACAGGGCTGTGGACTAGCAAGAGAAGTTTTACGGCTGTTGTATATCAGTAACTTGCCGTAAAACCACGATGATGGTCAAAACTAGTTTTTTTTAATTTCATCAACGTCGTATTTTGATCATAGTTTAAAGAACAGTTTTATTTTCTTGTAGCTATGAACTCTTGACATTATAAAAATTAATGTGTTCCGTTATTTTATCAGGAACTAGAAAGCTCACGCCCCTCATTCTCTTATTTCTGTGTCGTGAGCAGATTCCAGTGACACCTAGCGGAAGAGATTGAAGATGTCCCCGAGGCATTTAGTGAATTACAGTAACCCTTCAATATACATATGCCTGGTTTGCTCAGTTACATGCACACTCCTATTTTATGTAGTCATAATCCTTGTAACATCGCCATATAAATATTTTATGGTCGTATAGCAACTTACACGTCAATAAAAGCTATGCTTGGCAGATTCGCACCATTATATAAACGATTTCTCGGAAAATGAAAGTATCTCTGAACACAATATGTATTTAAGATTCTGATGCAATTATTAGCATGAGCTTTATGTCTTTTGGTAGAACTAGGGTTTGTTCCATAATCAAGAAAGACGGGAAAGTAAGTCGCTTAAAGCAAACGCTAAGAGAAAGTACCTACATCATGGAGCACTTAGAGAAATTTAGATCATGCATATTGTTTTGCACTAATGCTCAACTACGTTGTGTCTGTCTGCAGTCTGTAAACGTCATAAAACTCTGGTCACAGTACTGTTAGGGCGACGGCACACCAAATAAACTGGCATATGCGACTCATTGCACTAATTGTTTTGCACTAATGCTCAACTACGTTGTGTCTGTCTGCAGTCTGTAAACGTCATAAAACTCTGGTCACAGTACTGTTAGGGCGACGGCACACCAAATAAACTGGCACATGCGACTCAACCGCAACTTTCGAGAAAGGACACCAATTTCAAGCAGGCAACTGGTTTCCGGATTAGCAGGCGCACACTGAGGAAACTTATTTTTGATTAGTTCCTCACATTAACCTAAGTGGGTGTGTTCGTCCGAGTTAATGCGTGGTTGTGTTTTTATTTTCGTGCACTTCTGCAATGTCAAATAATAATACTGATCCTCTCATGATATTGTCACGTGTCACAGTGACTAAGACGCGGGTTCCCATTTGTAATTGGACTTATTAATCACCTACGGGTCGTAACTACAATTAATT
Organism: Cryptotermes secundus; assembly: GCF_002891405.2. Classification (NCBI taxonomy): domain Eukaryota; kingdom Metazoa; phylum Arthropoda; class Insecta; order Blattodea; family Kalotermitidae; genus Cryptotermes; species Cryptotermes secundus. Next base: position 2,064,210 of record NW_019721526.1, read on the forward strand.
ATTGCGCTCTTAACTGATGTTCACACTACAAAGCGCTCCATGCTAGTCTCTTCAGTCTGTCTGCTCTAGTCTTCACGGATTTATAATACAGGAACTATAAAAACCTCACTACATAGCACACATCCAGTATCGATGTGCTACAGCACATGTGACGTCACACACTACGTCTTATAATTCTCCTGGCATCACTGCTCTTTCCTTGGAAATTCGGAACTCAAGTGAAGTCCATCTATTACTCACTCCTCCAGTATACGGCTGACTTTAAACGATCTACGTTGACCCTTATGAACCTGTGGGGTTCAAAAATTTTCACTTTTCCGTGTCGTCCAGACTGGCTCTGGGGTCCACTCAGCCTCTTATGCAATGGGTACCGAAGCCCTTTCCCCTGGGGTGAAGCGACCGTGGCGTGAAGCTGACCACTCAACTCTATCTAATTCCGAGATCAAGAAAATGTGGGTCTATACATCCATTCCCCCCATACGCCTTCATGGTGTAGTGCTTAATTAGTTAAGCACAAGGACAAATTTACCTTACCTTTGCCCTGAAGATAGAGGCAGCACGTTTCACCCGAAACACTGGCAAAGATCTACCAGACTGCACGACATAATATCCCAGAAGACCGTAATCTTGAAAATCGCCCCCGTCAGAACCCAAACTCTCGCAATTTACATATGTGTTTATACTGATTCATCCATTCGACGCGGTCTACAAGTTTTCAATTTTCCTTACAAATTTGCGGTAGTAACGTTGAATACTTTTCAAACGCCTATCGCCGCAAAAAGTTCAGAACCGTAAATCGAGTGGCCTTGGTGTTGATTCCAGATCATAAATTCACATGATCGTTATTATGTTATTGACGTTTAGAATGGGAAAATACCAGGTTTGAGTGGATTCATATGGCATGCTGTTTATATCAAGTTTCATTAATATCACTGAGCCATTATCAGATCACATCCATGCTGTGATTGAATGAGGAGACAGACATTTGGGGAATGTAAGTAGAGGAATACCCCCCCCCTTCTCAAAAAAGAAAAAGGACGAATATGTAGCCAGTTTAAGTAAGAAGTTGCTCCGTCATTAACGTTTATCGGCTTGAGTGCCGCCAATTACAAGTGTAAAGATATCGAGCCGACTACATCTCTTGCTACTCACCGTAGCTAGTTCGGCAGATGTAACATCTTGTACAAACTGATACGGCTTAAGGCAATATCAATTAACTTTCAATAATGTAATCTCATCAACTACTTTTCGTTCTCAGATTCGAAAAGAAGTAATTTATAACTGAAGTCTTCTAACAATGTCTTTGGTTGTTGTAATGGCGAGTAAACCAACTTATAGCACGATTAATTAGTTTATTAATTGATTATTAAGCTTCCCCACATGAAGCATAGAGTGACTAAGAAATATCTTTACATTTGTGATATTCCGAACTAAGAAGAAATTGAAGAAAATGAAAATCATCTTCCCTTGCAGAAAATAGCATTTACAGTTTATATTGAAATACCACAAAAAATATGGCCACAAAATGTAAATTTTTTAAGTATCGCTGAATTAAAATTGCAAACTGGCTTTAGTTGCAGGTAAAAATTTATTTCTGCCGGTATACGTTCTTACGTCATTCAGAAAATCTTATAATTCATGGTTATGGATTACTGGCGAGGCATATAGTGTGATTTGTAAATATAACATGCTTGGACACTAATGAGTTATCCGTCAGTTTGAAAAAGCCTACTTAAGAACGTATTTAGAAGAAATATCTCCAATTCTTTACTTTGTTTTAAAGTAACCTGACCGTAAGATCCTATATTCAGGAAGGAAAATAAATCCACTCAGTGGGCTACTTCATCGCTCAGTATCAGAAATGCTATACGCACTCTAATAGACTGGATCACATGAAATTTCTTCTTCTTCTTATCCTCTGTTTTCATAGTCTTCCTGTTCTTGTAGTGCATATTTATCGATCATTTCGAATTCTTTCCTTAAGCTTCTTCTCTTCCGTTGCTTTAAAACTCTTTGCAGTTCCATATTCCCCTTTCAAGATGATGTTGACTGGCTTTGTTGTTTTTAACACTTTTCCCCATATTTTCCACACGTCTGCACTCACTCACTCACTCACTCACTCACTCACTCACCCAGTCATGCAGCTGAGCCCTTCTTGAGAATCCGCTAATTGTGCAGCTACTCAAGAGCTTCCCAGCATTCTATGGAACCCGAAGGTTCATTACCGTGTTCACAAAAGCCCCAACTGGTCCCTATCCTGAGCCGATCAATCCAATTCATACCATCACAACCTATCTCTCTAAGATACATTTTAATATTGTCCACCTACCTGTACCTTGGTCTTCCTACTGGTCTCTTTTCTTCTGGCTTTCCCACCAATATCCTATTTTCATTCCTCTTCTCCTCTATTCGTGCTATATGCCCTGCCCAACCTCATCCTTCCTGACTTGATAATTCTAATTATACTTGGAGTAGAATACAAGTTATGAAGCTCCTCATTATGCAGTTTTCTCCAACCTGCTGTCACTTCATCTCTCTTCGGTCCAAATATTCTCCTCAACACCCTGTTCTCAAACACCCTCAGTCTTATGTTCCTCCCTTAATGTCAAGTTTCACACCCATACAGAATCACAGGCAAATTTGCAGATTCCTATATTCTAATTTTTACGTTTTTAGACAGCAGACGAGAAGACAAAAGATTCTGGGATGCATTTTTTATTGTTAGTGGGGTGGGACTAAGTCCCTTGTACTGCTGCCACTTCTGGCCTATTGTACCAGCCCCAGATGATAGGTGAGGGTGATTGTGGAGCAATGGGTGGAATAAAGATTGGCAGGGGAAACCGAGGTACTCTGAGAAAACCTGCCCTAGCGCCTATTTGTCCACCACAAATCCCACTTGACCAGACCCGGCATTGAACCCGGGTCGCCGCGATGGGAAGCCAACGACCAACCTCTTGAACTATGGCGCGACCTTTCTGGGATGCATGGTAGCAAGCATTGCCCGAGTTCAACCTCCTCTTAATTTCCTCCTGAATCAGGTTTTGATTTGTTACAGTGAACATGTCTACACTAGAGGTACCAGTGTAACACATTATTTTCTGTTCCTGACACATTGTATTTTTTAATTTCATTCTTTCCTAGCTCCTTTTCCAACCGAACGAAATAAATTTATATTGCTCACAGTTGAGTTATTTCTCTCTGGTTCGCTATCCAGTATTGTGCTTCTTATTTTATGCCGAAATACGTGTAATATATTTTCCTTTCCACTTCTCCTCTACCTCTGTCAGCTTGCTTGTGTCAGAGTGTTTACATGATCTTAATATTGAGCATTATGAAAATTACTTCTTTGGTGGTTGTTTTAATATTTAACGTTTTGTAGTCTGGTGTGTGTATTTTACATGCTGTAATTTGTAGTCTGTTCAGTTAGGCACATGTAGTTCTGTCTTATTTTTTACATCAGTCTTTCTTTTCTGTAATGTAAAACTAGTCAATATGGAAGCTACTGTAGAAACTGTAGAACAGACAGTTTATATTCGTACGGTTTGCTCTCTCCTTAATGCAGAGCCGCCACTGATTTATGTCGCGTGTTTGAGAAATAATGTGTCACTTAATTGGAACAGAGAGCCATCAATGCACAACTTTGAAGTCCCTTACTTGTAAACATCATAATGAGCCTGTCCGTTGATTATTCTGAAGCATTCGAGTTTTTAGTGCTATAGGATAAAGTAATCAATTGAAACGAGTGTACATTTAGAATAAGTGAGGATAGGCCAATTACAGCATCGAAGGAAGCGTGGCAACTCAATTAGATTACAGCCGGGAATCCTTAAAGAATATCTTGTGTGAAGAAGTCATAATCCATACTCGTTGTGCCTAAAATCAAGCTAAAAAGTATGAAAATTAAATGGATGTTTCCAGTTGTTTGGTATTTTTGTCAAGCGTTGTCTTATATTTTAAAGGAAGACCACATATTACAAGTATTTAAAAAAAAGTATTCAAGTAAATAGTTTGGTAAGTTATATTAAACAAATCATAACAGGATTATTTTTTACGGTTAGGAGTTGTTAACCCCAGTCCCAACCCCCTATCTGGAGGACCACCCCCTGTCGGCTGTCCGCGACTGCTTATTCAATATATTCGCAGCTTCCCTCCAAAACTGGAGGGCGTCTCCTCCATCCGCAACCTGAGGACGCGCCATGCCGTGGTGACAAGGGACCCACGTAACATGTAACATGAAATGGGTGAGACGAGGAATACATATAGGTTATTGGTGGGAAAGCGAGAGGGAAAGAGACCACTGGGAAGACCAAGGATCTTAGAGAGATAGGATGGGATGGTATGGATTGGGTTGATCTGGCTCAGGATAGGGACCAGTGGAGGGCGCTTGTGAACACGGTATTGAACCTTCGGGTTCCATAAAATGCTGGGAAATTCTTGAGTAGCCGCAGAATTGGCGGCTCCTCAAGAAGAGCTCAGCTCCATGAACAAGTAAGTAAGTAATATGAAACAAATATGAAATGGAGAAAATATAAATGCAAAACCACTTAGAAATAAAGAAGGTACATTTATTTATAATTCCCATACTTCTAACTGAAAGAATATTTATAAGCTACAGCGAAGATCAGTGTGCTGTAGACACTATTTTAATGGCACCGGGAAGTGATCTCGGGCTACCTGTGAATTGGTTTTTTCACGGCCTTCCTTCTTTTCCTGAGACTGTGACGTTAGCTTATCTCGGGCGTAGTCTCTCATGCTGTATGACATATTGCCCTGTCGTGTTGGAACTACTCTTCGGCAATTCTTTCTTCAGAAATGTGTCCGAGGAATGCATAGACTGTATCAGTGTAGCTCCCCGAGTTAATGGTGTTTTCGAAGAAAATGGGCACAACGACCTGACGGCGATACACTAAACACCACACTATACTACTGACTGGGTGAAAGGGCGTTTCATGGGCAACATGGGATTTTCCTTCGACCACATGCGAGTTTTCTGAGACCTGAAATAATCCATAAGATTAAACCACGCGTCATCTGAGGAAGAAGTCATATCTGACATGCGAGGGTCATCCTCTACTTCTGCAAGCAACCGCTCACAATAATAATATTGTTTTTCCCAGCCCGGTGGCAACAACTGTTGAGTAACTTTCACTTTGTATGGCAACAGTTTCAATGTTGACACTGCTATGCGACGACTGCAGTACGACATTCCAGTTTGTTGTGTGCAGGTTTCCTCAGTGACTTGCACTCAGAAACTCATGAACCTCAGCTTTACCGGTCTCTATAACAAAGGCTGACCAGCGAACACTCTTTGCTATGTGTACAGTTCCTGTTTTGCAGACGTCCATATCACAGATGTTGCTGCTGTTGTTGGACATCAAAATCTGTGGCTGTAATCACTCTGCGTTGTTTTACATGATTCTGTTTTGAAACAAGAATCCGCCGAGAACTCGCACGTGTGTGCACTGAACGAATTGTTGTTTACTTCTTGCATTGCGCACTGCATTCCGTATTCCGTATTGAAGGGGTGGGTTTCCCCATGCACTTAGACCGGTTACTGTTCCCTTGTGCGTCCCCCTTTAATTTCTGCTGTCTCCATACCCTACCGGTACTGGTGCTTACTATCAGCCCCTTTCTGCCAGCGAGGTTCCAACCTCTTACTGGCAGTGGTATCTAATAGTTAGTCCCTTTCTGTCAGCGAGGTCGTCCCTCCTCTGGCAGGGGTTCCTAGTCCCTTTCTTCCAGCAAGGTTTCTACCCTCTACTTGGCAGTGGTATCTAATACTTTAGTCCCTTTCTGCCAGAGAGGTCCCCCCTCTTCTGGCAGTGGTACCTGATACTTCCCCCATCTACCGGAGGAATTGGAAACTAGTTGGGCGGGAAACTTGGCCTAATTTTGCTCAGAGGTCTCCTAGAGACATGAGGTTCTTTTACGTGCCGTAAATCTACGCCACGGGACCCACGGCTTAAAGTCCCTCCCGGAGGACTTGTTCCCTGAATTTTTCCGCCCTTAAAAATTCCACGACCTCCGCCGGGTTTTTGAACCCGCGTACCTTCAGTCATGAGGTGGGAACGTTACCCCTAGACTACGGAGGCCGCTTTGCGCACTGCATACTGCGCATACGAATTTCGATGAAATGACCCCTCTAATACATCATCATCATCATCATCAGTAATCTGTCAAGACGACAGGTCCACAGTCTCTTTCAAAACAATTCCTCCACTTAANTTATCTGTTGAATATAAAACGACATGGCGGCCTGCTATTGTTTTCATTTTAGTCAGTTTCTCAAAGAGACAATTAGGTCTAGGAATGTAGAACTTTTTATGAATATAGTTATATATATTTATATAAGTGATGAAGTGAGTATGAGGCTCGTTAAATATTTATTGGTACGTCTCTTGGTTTGTTATGTAAATTACGTACATTGTTGCTGTCTGCAGGTTAAACACTGTTTAATAACATATATACTAAACGCAGGTAAAACACTGTTCAGTAACATTATACACTAAACGCCATCAAAATTCTGAGACACTAGTTATCCTTGATTTCGTTGGGTGGCTGTAATCTTGTAGTGCTGGCTCATGTTATTATTCCAGTCAAATATACATATACTGGCATTTATGAATATGGATTTTTAGCCATTTTAACTATAAACATAATGTAGCATCGAGTGATAAATCATGATGTTGTCACGTGTAGGTGGGTATGTGTGACTAAGTTAACGGGTTATAGTTCGGATGATTGGATTTATTAGCATTGCGATTAAAATTGTTCTTGATTGCAGTCAATACAGTGTTATCGCTGTTTTACTCACTTTCCGGTTCACCGTTGTACACTCACTAGGATTCTCCGTCTTCACTAGTCGTCTCCTGGCAACAGATCTAGACACAGAAACTAGCACTTCAAATCACTATGAAGTCTTCTTGTCATTTCTTGTTCAATCACCCTGGAACCTCGGAAATCAACTAAAAAACTCTCCTGGAATCTAAACTACACTGTACTGCACTGAACTGCAGTGCTCTTCACTTTGCACTAATACTCGTATAAGCTAAAACAAGTCGTTATATAGGCTCCGCACGGACAACACAATTCACGTCATTCCTAGCCAGCGAGTTCATTGACAAGCTGATTTTTGCCTAGCAAGGAGATATAAAATTCGTTCACTGAGACAAATCTTTCATTGTTACATGTTGGAACGCGTTTACCGAGCCGTTGCCTAGAAACGTTTTGAACAAATCCGTTACAACGTTACGATAATCTGGGAGTGATATGAATTAAAGCTTCCATTACATGTATTGTGACACTGTCTTGGTCGCACCATAGCTCAAGCGTCTTTTTTTATTGGTAGTGGGGTGGGACTAAGTCCCTTGTAGTGCGGCCACTTCTGGCCTATTGTACCAGCCCCAGATGATAGGTGAGGGTGATTGTGGAGCAATTGGTGGAATGAAGAATGGCAGGGGAAACCGAAGTACTCGGAGAAAACCTGCCCCAGCGCCACTTTGCCCGGGTCTGGTCAAGTGGGATTTGTGGTGGACAAAGTGGAGCTGGGGCAGGTTTTCTCCGAGTACTTCGGTTTCCCCTGCCAATCTTCATTCCACCAATTGCTCCACAATCATAATCACCCGGGGCATGTACAATAGGCCAATCAGTGGCCGACGTGCCGAGTGGACCCAGCTTGACTCCACCTCCCACTATGCGAAATGGAACTGTCTTGGCAATTTCCTGGATGGAATTGAATAAAGTACCAAAGAAGCTCAGGATACTCCGTTAACTGTTTGTGACATTTCAGGGTGCAGGTTTGGTTTCTCGGGAAAAGTATTTTCATTCTTGTGAACGTCCGTCGCCACTATGTCTTCTCTTTAGCCCCTTCATACGTATATATGTTCTCTTTTTGGCCTCACCCTTATCGCAATCTATCTATGCGTTCCCTACTAATTCCTTCCTCGTTTTCTCTCACGTTATAACGGATGTGTTCCCCTTTATGAGGGAACACGCATGGAAAGTACTTCTTCTCTGGAGAGGCTGAGGACAACTACAGAAAACCTCAGTCGGAACATGAAAAGCCGTGGCTGAGACCATAGTCGACTGCCTCTGAAATTGGGAGATCCCATACCGTTGAAGTAACCCTTCACTATATCAATGTACACGTACGTACTGATATACCAGTAGTTTATTTCACATGACAATTAAATGTAGGACAGAAATGAAATTTAACAATTGTACGACCTTTATCCATTAAAACGGTATAAATATACGCTAATTGAGGCCCTCAGTGTAAACAAATAGATAATTTAAATACCACAGTTTTTGGACAGTAGCTTCAAGGAAAACATCTGATAATATAATTTCCCCGAACATAACACTTGACGTGTTTTCCATTAGATCTCTGGCGGAAGTGTTCATTATATGCCCACAGATGCGCTGCGTGGATGCGGTTATAGAAATATACGTACTGCGTACAGACCGGTACGCGTTTGTTCGAAATGATCGTAATGCACGTGTGAAGAGTATCTCACTACGTGTTCGCATTAAGTAAGTGAGGTTTGAGGTTCCATGGCTGTGATTATCTGGGATGCGGCGCCATCCAGTCTGGTAGAAAGGAACCAACGTTTAGGGATAACGGACTGTCTTCATCTGCAGATTGGGAGTCACTTTTCTGCCCCGAAGATGGAGGCAGCAGGTTCCTCCGAAAGCTTACCACCTTTCAATTTGACTACTCGGCGTCACATTTTCGTTTTAATTGCAGGAGAACATGTCCCCATCTGAAACAAAAGAAATCTGTCTAGAAACTTCTGTTGCAATACATTTTGCAGTCTGTTGCTCTTATTGGGTGTCCTTCTGCAAAGTAGAAATGCAACCTTATCTGCAGGTCATGCCTGGCCGTCTGTATGTGATCTAATATCATGGCCTAAACCGCTGAATAATTCTATATAGATCCCACATGCGAAATTTTCATTGGTATTTTTTGGCAGTTCAATTTTTTTGCTGAGCCATTTCGTAATGAAATGTAGTTTTCATAAGCCCTTAAACTGGCTTTTCCAGGTATCCCATGAGCACTTCCACAGATTCTATTGTAATTCGACATGGAAGACTTCCACTAATATGTTTTTATCCACATGTTCAAATAAGTGTAATAAAGTTAAAGAAATACCGTTGTACTACATTATGGAGTACACACTTTCCAATATTGTCAAATAAAGAACCAGTTTTATACCAGAGTTTGTGGACACACCTACACTCAGCATTGGTGCAGATGTTTTATAAATTGGCGTTGTCAGTAGCCTGTCAAACCACGACACGACATGGACTGTTAAACTGGTCGAAACATTTGGTCAATTAGTCTTACAAGAGAAAGAAACCTAACCCGTTAACAGATAGCGTGCTTTCATTTTAACAGCGTCCTTCGACAAGCTGCCCGTCATGTAGCAGTCACAAGAAACTAATTATTGTCGTCAATGAGATTATTATTATTATTTTAAGCATATAATTCCTGCTATGGCGTTCAGTGTAATTTTAAGTTCTGTATGTATTTATACTGCTTAACAGTTGTATTCTTGCCATTGGCAAACACTCAAATAAAATAATTTAATTTAACTGGATTATTCTGCAGAGCTGAGCAATGGTAGAAGATACCCAAACGGAAATAATTACATCTCATTTTAGCTGCATTTTAAGCAGGCGGTTAGCAAGAGAATAGCCGATTGCGTGTCACTGGTACTGCAGAACTATATTTAATTTAAATGCGACAGACGTTTGAATTAATTTGTTGTGGAAGGAAAACACGTAGATTAGCTTTGCGAGTGCTTAATGCAAGAGTGTCTCCTTTCCGTACTCTAGGGTAAAGTCGGGTAACAGTACACATTGTGTAAGGGTAAGCATGCACAATATGTCAGATCTCGTTTGAGGAATCACATCATTATTAGTTCTGTAATTCTGAGCAAAGTACGTAACAAGTCGGGTCGGCAGCTCAGCGCTGTTCGTCAAGTACTCTTCTTTTAATTGTGAACATTTTAAAAATACCGAGGGATAGTGAGTCAGTATTATATCGATTGTTGTTATAGTAACTGTGGCGTTTGTTCTGAAATGCCCTGATCTCAGGACCTCATGTTGCTTGAACAAAAGAATCACTGTCACCGCTTATCAAGAATTGCACTACTCATTTAGAGATGGGACCTAAGAGTACTCGTATGCATGCTTATCCTTACGCTGTTGAGCATATTTTAACGATGTTTTCCGTAATTCACTAATTCTCGAAATCAGTATCTCTTTAAATAATTTGTTCTTTCAGAGGTACTGCATTTCATAAAACGGGAAGTAAATAATGGGAAGATATAAAAGACGGGAAGTTAATTTTTACAGAAAATATGTTGGCACGAATAAAAGAATTAATGGGTAGGAGAGCAAGTAAGAAATTCGTTTCTGAGACCTTTGGTTTAAATGAAGTCACACTTTGAAAGCACCTAAAAGCTGATGCTTGACTGGAAGACTTGAGCCAATAGTTAATATTAGAATAGAACAGGAACTTGCCAACTACTCTTTGGATCTTCAAAGTTGTTCCACGGTCTTACCGTCAAGATTTCATATACTGCTGAGCATCAATATGGAGAGCGAAAGGGTTTGAAACAGAGGTTATGTAGACAAAAATGGCTGGGAAAGATTGGATGACGGCGTTTTTTAAACAAACACATAAACTATTCTTATGTCGCCCGGAAAAGACAAAGTTCATCTAAACATATATACAGGGTGTCCCAGGAGGAATGTGCCAAACTTCGGGAGGGTGTTCCTTATGTTAAAGTATGCCGATATAACCCAAAACACCTATGTCCAAAGTTGAACGGTTACGGAGATAATGGCCAGAGAAGTGTCAAACTTTGACCGGGGTTACACACTTGTTGATTACAAAATAGATATTAAAACTGGCAGGAATATGTGGATTCTGTAATGTTAATAATGTACGTAACATCAAACCAACTTGTGAGTGACGGAAAGCCATAAAATTGAAGTACAAAATACTCGCTCGCCATGTCATAATTGTCCTTAGGTTTCCA
>NW_019721526.1:2076064-2184927 GCF_002891405.2 Cryptotermes secundus
GCTAGAAGACCACACTTTTCTCGGGCCATTATCTCCGTAACCGTTCAACTTTGGACATAGGTGTTTTGGGTTATATCGGCATACTTTAACATAAGGAACACCCTCCCGAAGTTTGGCACATTCCTCCTGGGACACTTTTTTTACAAATTTGAAAATTAAACTCCTGCCAACCGTATTTATAACATGGACGTGACTGGTATCGTGGCAGTGTCGAACAAACTGCCGAAACCTCTGGCAAATAAAGGTAAACAGTTAGGTTGGAAAATTGTTTCGGGGGAAAAATATAAATCAGTAACAATTTCATGCTGCATGAACGCTGGTGACAAATATGTGCCCCTTGTTTTGATCTTCCCGAAGAAAAGAAAGAGCTAAAGTGGAACTTACTTACGGGATCCCATCTGACACGCTGTTTCTCGTGTCAGACTCGGGGCTCATTGCTAACAAGCTATTTGTAGACTGACAAGCCGGAAGATCGCGGGTTCAAGTCCCGATGAGGTCATTGGATTTTTTCAATTGATCTAACCCTTCCAGCCGCATTATGACCCTGGGTTAGACTCAGCCTCTAACATAAATAAGTACCAGGAATTAATTAAATAATTTTCCTGGGGAGTAAAGCGCGGCCTGCGCGTAGGGCTGACAACCTTGCCGCCATCTCTGAGCCGATTGTCTAGATAATGTGGGAACCTCAAAGTATCACAACCCTATGGGCCTCACGGCCTGTTACGGGGATAGCTTTACTTGTTCATTTCCATCAGCTTGAAAATATCCATAGAGAATGTCCTGTTTTGTTAATATCGAGCAGTATCTCTGCGCACATCAGCCTTGCAGGTATTGAGAAGTACACACAATGTGCTGTTCGCCTTCTGAGTTTCTCTCCTCAGAGCAGCCATAAAATGCAACCACTGGGCAGAGGCCTGTTTGGGCCACTAACGGCTGCACATTCACAAGAATCTGACAATTGGTAAGTAAGACATCCGGATCTCTCTGTCACGCAGTATTAGGTTGGACAGATGTTCGGACATGCTTGCAGTTGAGTTGATTCTGTGGATGAAGCTATAAGTCCTTCGAATGCTGCGGCATATGACCATCCAACTCAAATTTGTTTACTGAGGAAGATTCCGCACCGTCTCTCTGACTGAATCTCCAACTCCTCCAAACACAAATCCCTGCTAGCCAGCGGAAGTGAAATAAACGGGAAGCCATGTCCGCAAACAGAGAAGCAGAATATAAGCGTACTCAGTCACTCGGGGAAATTCCATATTGTTTCCAACATTGAGAAGAGATCGATAGGCAAGCTCCTACAACTAAGCCTGCTTCCCAGGAGTAACGAATTCAGAAGTTCCAGAGCAGACGTCGCAGATTCTCAGACGCTTACTATACAAGAGGTCACTGGAAGCTACAAGCTACAAGCAGAGAGAGTGAAGACAGGAGTTGTCTTTTGTGCCCTTCGTAAGGAGATGCACGAGAACCCGTCTGATAACGACTGGCTCATTTGTGGATTTTGTGGCATGAAGACTGCTCGAGTTACAGAGGTCTTGAGTTGTATATGCCCTACAGGTGCGACTGCTATGTTCATCTCCGCCTACAAATAAATGAAAATTTTTCCACGTGTGCATAATCAATTGTAATGAAAATATTTATGCAATTCTGTAGTGAGCACGCTAAGATTTGCAAAACTGAATCATGTGATTGTACGATATACTTCATTTTTCATATTTCTAGCCGATGGGTCATCAAGAAGCATGCATTTGCAATGTCTCACATATTTTTTACTCGACATTTCGTTTACGATTTTTCAATTGCAGTACGATACGTGAACGCCTCTGTGGTCTAGTGATCAGAGTTCCTGGCTACAGATTCAGGGGTCCCGGGTTCGATTCTCGGCGCTACCACATTTTCTGAGAAGTATTGGGTCTGGAAAGGCGTCTGCTCAACCTCGTGAGGATAACTGAAGAGCTATTTCAAGGAAATAGTGGCTCCGGTCTAGAAAACCAATATTAACTGCCGTGGGGATCCGTTGCGCTGACCAGGCGACACCCTCTATCCTCAAAAGTTGGCACTAACTTCACCGACAAGCGGCGGTCGCTCAGTCGGTATAGTTCGCTTGCGGACTACAGGCCACGGAGTATAATACCTTCTTCTGTTTTGTACACAAAATTTCTGCCTGTATTCTGTAGTGAGTTACAACATAATGTAACGTGTTTCTGGTTACTGATCCCACTTCTGACACCAGTGTTCGCGTATCGGGCGTATATCGCGACAAATAAATTCTCGATGTATTCGATGTAGCGAATTTTATTTCACATTCGCACTTACAATCACCCAAATTACAGATTCACGATTACTGCTATCTGCAGTATCACAAATAGTACACTCCAAATGCCAGAATACAACTGACTAGTTGCTGGCTAACTCGGCGGTAGCACCAGGACTCACTGCCTGACTCAGTACAACTCAGTACAACTCAGTACAACTGACTGTGAATAGCCTTCGCTGCTCCCTATGTAGCCTTGATCGGACCATACGGAAAACGGCCACGTAATAAGCACCCTTTTTGCCTGGCGCTGTGTTGCTATGTAACGCTAGCGGAGGTAACCGCTGTTACTATCGTAACGTCGCCGCTGTTGACTCGCGTTGCCTAGCGACCGCGATATCCCTCGGTGACGTCACCGCGGAGGGGAGTGGCGGGGCGGGAACTCGCCTATTACCGTAAGAACGCGAGCGTTACATTACCGCCACGTACCGCTGGGGAGGTAGGGGTCAACATGTCACAATAATTTTTCAAACTTGAGCATTCCTGCGTTACATTCCCCTGCCTACTCGTACAGTTATGTGTGTCAGTTACATCCTTAGGCCTATAATGACGGCGCCACGTATACGAATCGGAGCAGAAAACAGCAGGTGTAAAAAATATGCTTGGTTCGGTAATATTTTATCCACCTCTACCGAAAGGAATCCTCTAGATGGGCATGCTGCTTAACGAATATTATTTACTCCATAAACTTTGTTAACTTATTATACAGTATCTATCTCCTCAGCTCTTGAGCAATAGAGGTGGGGGCCTGAGCCAGCCTCTGTTCGAGGAATTCTGAGACTGCGCTGTGTGGTTGCGGAAACTGAAGGAGACCAGAGTTGGCCTAAAACCCGCGAGAGGCTTCTAGAATGGCTTCGCCTGTAACACGTATATCCGGAAGCCCAGTGCGGGCAGTCCGAGCGGACCTGTGCTACTAATGCGAGGGAGATGGAGGAGAAGCGCGTGCGCGAATCGCAAGTTTGTACAGCGAAAGCCGAAACAGAGGACTGAACTGTAGCTTACGGCGAAACAGCAGTGGACAAAAACAGGGGGCTAGATCTTAAGTTACTGCTGACTGAGAGCATAACTTTCCATAACGTGACACATGTCATTAGAGTATTTTTGAGGAAGTTGGTTTTCAAAAATTGGATTTATGTTGCTCTCACATGGAGCATAGATTATCCGTGAAACGCTTCGTTTCACTTCAGTTTCTTAATCTTAGATAGTCGGTAGGACTCCTTGGATGGGGGATCAGCTCGTCGCAAGGTCACTACCTACACAGGACAACACAAACTCGGAATAAACACAAACATCAATGTCTCGAGTGGGATTCGAACCCATGATCCCAGTTCCCGAACGAGCAGAAACAGTTCACGGCTTAAGTGGCCCATACACGTACGAGTCCGGCTCGGCGAGCTTTTCTCGGGAGCCGGGCTCGGATTAATTTCACGACACACGCATGAGCTGACTCCCAACTTTGCGACCCACACACAGACGAGTTTGGCTCATTGGAACGCGAGCCGAGTCGGACTCGCGAGTCAGACTCGTACGTGTATGGGCCCCTTTAGACCGCGCGGCTACTGTGATCGACTAAGTAGGATATAAAAGCTCGGTTAATTTTAAAGCAGACTTTTGGGCTGGCCTGAATTATGTCTAAGTGTTATGTTTGATATTAGACTCATCGAGCTTTCAAGTTGTTATGTGATTATTTGATTCAGATGAACTAATTATGCTCTACAGCCATCTTTCTGCACCACTTCTCGTGTATGGGGAAGGCAGTTCGCGTACTCCTTGAATCCCCATTCCTGCTTCTTGGGAGGGGGGTGTGCAAGTATTTATTAAGGAATTGCAAAAATTGTACACGAAAAAAGAAAACAGCTAAAATAAACTCTTCAATTTTTCCATATATGAGTTTTTTCTGCCCATTTTTATAAAGAGGGTCTCATTTGAAATCCGTGCGTATGGAAGAAACTTTGCATTAAAATCTTTAACGTGTCTAATTACTTTCTGGGATGTCTCGTCGTCTAGATTATAAAATAGGCACCATCCTGGCGGAGGAATCTGCTGCTTCCATCTCCTTCAGTCCTGAAGACGGAGGTAGCCAGTTTCTCCACCTTTCTACCAAACTACACGGTGCAAAATCCCACAAGGTCATAATTTTAATGTCTACGACCCCTACTGTCGCATGTCATAAATTTAGAACGCGTTTTTTAACGTGGTACACATGCTGAACACCTTCAATAGAGCAGGCCCAACAGGATTCACGTAGAAGTTTCTGAAATTGAAGCAAATGGAAGAAGCCAGACAAACTGTGATACATCTGAATGCATAAAACTATCACGCACAAAGAAATGTTACTGTATGGACGTAAAGGAAACGGGTGCATATGGCGGCCGAAGTAATGATAGAGGGCATGTATATCTGAAGCATCAGTGGTACCAGTGAACTCTTCTAGTGTTTATGAATCATGGTGAAGAAATATAAATTAGACTAATATTAACTTAAAATAGCAGGAAATTGTCATATAATCGTAACATAAGCGTTCTCACCGTCATCATAGGCCTGTTGATTGTTTTCAAGAAATAAGAACTCTTTTGCGCACAATTTTTGGAATACAAACTCTATACCAGATTTCACGTTATTATTTTAATTAGATGATTGCATTCTGCTGTAGTGTTCTAAGGAAACGGAAGCTGTATCCTGTGAGGTAAGCATCCGGAAGGGCGCGGTCCGCGTCCTAATAAGAATCTCGATAATATGAGTTTTGTTTCTCTTTATTTTCTTCGGTAATTGCAGGCAAATTCTGGGATACTAAGTGACCCATGCCGGTCACGGTAGCCGAGCGGTCTAAGGCATGCAATGACTTCGCTCGCTCGAAAGCCGGGATCGTGGGTTCGAATCCCACTCAGTGCATGGATGTTTGTGTGCGTTTTTCTGTGTTTGTGTACAGGTAGAGGCCTTGCGACGAGCTGATCACCCGCCCAAGGAGTCCTACCGAATGTGTAAGATCTAGAAAAACCGAAGTGAACGGAGTTCATGGAGGTAGGCCTAGGCCCACTGGGCTTGTAGTGCCAAGGAAAAAAAAAGTTACCCATAATCAGCATAGTCTTCCTAAGTTAATTTTACTTCTATCTCCTACATAACTGTTTTATGAATTCATTCTACTTCCCGACTGTGAATACAGCGTCTCAGAAGTCCTCAGCAAACGGGTCGCGAACCGCAGATTGAAAGCCTTTCGACATTGAAAGAATTTAGGAAGCAAGTTCTTGATACTATGTTGTGCAATCTACGGCCAGGGCGGGTATGCTTGTCACAGAGTTTGTTGAATAGAATGTTCATTCACCGCTCTAAATTACCACAGTAATTAGAACTGCCGCTTTTTCTTTATCTTAATTAAGAATGAAGTAATGCTTCAATATTGAGCAGGGACATGTGACCGTTTAAGTCTGTTCATCAATCACAGGAGTTTATGTTAGCCATAAAAAGAACAAGAACCAACCTATCTGCCAAGTTCCGGCTTTAAATTTAACTGCTCGACGTTTTCATAGCCGTATTTCACTTAAATTGGATGATTTTACTCCCAATCCGGGTTTAGGCCTGAACTTCGAAACTATTAAATCTACAATTCTGCTCATAAATTCAGTTGTACATAAAACTGTCAACAGTAGTTCCGGAGAAGTGGCTCAACGCTTGAAACCTGATAATTGTATTAGAATTCTATGTTATCTTTCGTGTACTGGTAGATCTTAAACTGTTTTGATGATTGGGTATAACACTCAGAATTCTGGCCTATTTGGACTTCGTCTATCTTCCTGTATTTTAAAAACTAGAGAACACAATTTTTCAGAAACTGGATCTGTTTTCGTCCTCACGTGATTGAGGTTAGCTCTTTCTAAGGGACCCAACAGAGTAGGTGTCTTCCCCATCACCTGAGGACGGAAACATCCAGTTTCTGAAACCTTGTGTTCTCTGGTTTTCAGAATACAGGACGGTTGACAAGGTCCAGAAACCTGTTAATTCTTAATGTAATCATTTATTTATTTTACCCTTCAGTTAATTGTCCTGGACTTAATTTTCTGTTGAAAAACGACACTCTCGAAGCAAATTGTAGGATGTCAGAGGACTGAAGTTAGTGACGTCTATTGTGGTAATAATTGTGAATGTAGGGATCAGAGAGGGGATTGTGAAGAAAGCAGTCTTCTGGGATTTGGCACCGTGTATATGTGGTGTTAACCGACGTTTCGGAGGAACGTATCGCCTCCATCTTCAGGGTAGAAGGGAAAAATATAAGAAATCCGCAAGCGAAGAGACCGGTCTCTTCGCTTGCGGATTTCTTATATTTTTCCCTTCTACCCTGAAGATGGAGGCGATACGTTCCTCCGAAACGTCGGTTAACACCACATATACACGGTGCCAAATCCCAGAAGACTGCTTTCTTCACAATCCCCTCTCTGATCCCTACATTCACAATTATTACCACAATAGACGTCACTAACTTCANGAGCTAAAACTTGGTTCGAATAATTTTGTGTGCATTTATTATTTCTCAACACGAGTTCTAACTACTTGAAGCGAAAGAATTATGCTTTAGTTCGGTATACTCTTTTCTTTTTCAGTAGAATTCATATAACTTATTTATATGTATTTTTTAATTTAAGTTATTTATCGTATATTTTCCGTCCCCTCGCCATGACTGACATTTTCCTATCTTCTCGCAAACATCCTCTCTACTTCATCTTAGCAGTTACCTGTGGCATAGGCTGCCTGCCGAGCTTAAGAGGTAGGATGTTCTCTCTACAGTCCTCAGATTACTCGTGCATGATTCATACTGTTCTCTTTATTATCAGTTTCGCCTTCTTTTCTGGGAATATTTAGATGGTTTAAGTTTCCTTCGCATTAGGGGCTTAAATTAGACGCGTTGTCACGTATTAGGTGTTTGCGTGACATATAAAACGGGTTTTGGATTTGATTATCCAATTTATTGGACTAGTTATGCAACTTGTTACATCATTTCACAGATAACTACAGTATCTTCGGCTAGACACTCTTTGACTTCTGAGCAGACTACACTAATCCACTACAGCACTACCCTTCGGGTCCAAGTCCAAGTCACATTGCGACTGACGGTCAGTCAGTCTGTATGTCTTGGTGTCGAGCCCCGGCTGGAGCTAATGACCAGATTTGTTTTCCTTCTATGAAAGTTACTGTCCTTCGGGTCAAAGTCACTCACTGCTTTATAGCCTCGGGCCGAACTCCACAGAAAACACGTTCATTGCCTAGTAATAGACGCCTACTATTGTCGCGTATTGTTATACGCATTACCTACCAACGGGCGTTTACCAAGAATGTCTCCGCCAGGTGTTCATCGAGCCGTTGCCTATCAGTATAATGTTATACCCTCCCTGTCTCTATGTTCATATATCACCTAAGAACCAGATTAATGGCTTTTGATTAAGTTTGGTGTGGTGGGCACATTTAAACTTACGTGTATGAATTTCGTTGCAATTCATATAGGTTCAAGGTCGACCTTTTTTGCCTACAGTTAAAATCAGTCTTGGAAAGTGTTGTAAAAAAATTGCTCATCTGTCAAACACGGTTACATGATATGAAATATACGTAGCATCACAATCTGCAACAATCTTTTGAAACAAGCATCGTTGTGTATTAACTGAGATTTTGCCCATTTGTAGCGGGATTAAAGAATGAATGGAGTTTTGTCCTTGTCTGGAATATTCTTGCATGTCATGGTGTTTGGCCACGTGGACACATCTATCTTTACCAGTACTCCTGAATGAAGAAACAGAACTTAATATTTTAAGAAGGCAAAAGTAAGATTTTCCCAGTGCTTCCCCTCTCCGTGTATGCAATTGGGTGGGGGATACGCTGACTACTCCACACATTCTTAATCTCGGTACTGGATGAAGGTAAATGGTCAGCTTCATGTGCCGGTCGCTATGCCCCCTGCGAAAAACCCCAACGTAAACCACTGGACAAGGGTTACCTAGGCTCCGCTTGTTACGCGTACTGCAGTTCGTCCATATGAACTGAGAAGCATGCTGACAGACGAACAGTCTGATGGACACATACGTCATCTGTTGTGTCCGTTAATTTTATGCACAGTTTACAAATGCAAACATTAGGATTGGGGGGGGGGATGCTGATAGAACAAACGCTCCTGACTACGCCCCAGCGATCCACAAATTCAATTCAAGTGGATCTTGCAGTGTGTCGGACATAGCGCTTGTGTCTCCTGTATGATTGACGAAGCATGAATTGCTCTTGACTTGAGTATGAAAGCGGCATTACTGCTCATGCTTTCGGCTTGTCAGTCGGTTTCAGTTTTTCCTCTTCTCGGTTTTAGAGTTACTTTGGCGTTTCACTAACACCATTCTTGGAAAACATTCTAGAAACGTGGAATAAGCATCGAATAAATTATATAAAATACTGTGATACAGATAGAAGCCGGGATAGCGTAGTCGGCATAGCGACTGGCTACGAGCTGGACGACCGAGGGGTCGGGGTCCGAGTCCCGGTAGGGTCAAGAATATTCTCTTCTCAACGTCGTCCAGACCGGCTCTGGGGTCCACCCAACCTCCTACCCAACGGGTAACAGGGTCTCTTTCCCCGGGGGTAAAGCGGCAGGGGCGTGAATCTGATCACTCACCTCCAGCTAGTACCGAGGTCAAGAAAACATGGATCTATACATCCTCTGCCCCATACCCCTTCATGGCGTAGTGTTTAATTTGTTAAGCACAGGGACGTCACCTCTCGTTACTATGATATAAATACCAATGTGTGAATACAGTAATTCACAACACCAACACCGCTCAGCATTCTGCGACTTAGTTTACTACATTTGAGGTAACCATCCATTGAAAACATTTCAGATACATAAAAATACACTCCAATTCTAACATATATACATTCTAAATACTAAACAAAACAATACAACAGAAACAAATCTGGTTAACTGTATAATTCATACAATTATTATCACATATACTTATTGTAAACATTGGCCATTGTGTTGTAATACCAGTTAAGTGGGCAATGAATGTACGAGTATGTAGAATTAGCCTGACGGTGGCCATCTAAGACAAAGCTTGTAACAAAATAAATTGATGTATACAGTTGATTAATTACATACCATGCTGTGTTGACGGAACGTCCACATCTATTAATCACGTGACTTGAATCAGGCGATAAGTTTGACGCAATTAAAAATAAAGTTAAGTAAAGGTTGTACTCACAGAGTAATTATGGTTTTAAACAAAGAAGATGCCGTAGCACACCAACAATTAACATTATTAAGCACAATAATTAAACCCTCTTATACTGTCAGGCTAGTAACGCGCAGTAATTCGTAATTCATTTTTTAAATTACAACTATTCATAAACTGATTCTTATTTTGAAAAGCCTTAAGTTATTTTTTAACAAGCTATGTTATAGACAGCATCATATTATGACAACTTAATAAAAATGTAATATAATTTAGTCCATATATTTGTTTAATTTCTGTGTTACTGAAGCCGAAGGTAATTTTATTCTAGGAGATGCTGTTGATCTAGACTGACCGGCTGACTACCTGTCTGGTTGACTCAGCAACTCGCTCGTTCTCGTAGAACCCGAAATTTCAACACTACCGACACACAGCCCCACTGTAGAATACAGGCCTTAGCTACAGGTCATACTCTCTTACCGTGTGCTCATTTCTCTTAACGTAAGTTTTTAGATCTAACTCCATGACACAGCGCACTTCTGGCATGCATGACCTGTCAGTTTGGTAAGGGAAGGTTCCTTTTAAAATAACTCAGCCACAGGATCCCGTCTGACACGAATCCATTTCGCATCCTTATTATCTATTTCTGTAACTCTTACTTTAATATTACTCGTACCATCGCCTTTGCCTATCGTAAGTTGTGCTGTGCCCCGATCACATCCCACAACCATTCCTGACTATTTCATGCAGTTAGCCTTGTAGGTGAAAAGTGCCAATTATGAAGCTGCTGCTTGTGTTATTTGTCCACATTCTGTTCACTTATCATCAGACAGGCAGTCAGCCAGTCAGTCTAAACCAACAGCAACTCCTAGCATAAAATTACCCTCGGCTTCAGTAACAACACAGAAATTAAATGGTGCAACCCAAAAGTTCTAGAAATTTGAATTTTGCACGTGAATGGTTAAGAATGCATCGAAATACCGCTAGGTGTCTCCCCACACACCGTTCTTGCATCAGTATGGAAATCGGCGTCGAGATTAGTGAATAAAATTACACTTTTATCAAGTTAAAATAATATGGTGTTGTTAATAACACAGCTTGATAAAAAAATAAACGAAACTTTTAGAAAAAAACAGTTTCTGAATAGTTGTAGTTTAAAAAAATGAATTACGATTTACTGCGCGTTACGAACCTGACAGTATAAGAGGGTTTAATTATTGTGCTTAATAATGTCAATTGTTGATGTGCTACGGCACCTTCTTTGTTTAAAACCATAATTACTCTGTGAGTACAATCTTTACTTAACCTAAACAGTTTGGGTGAAATGATCGTGGTACATTTTAAAACAATATGCGTAGTTCGTTCAGGCACTAAGCAACAAGCCGGAAGGTCGCGGGTTGCAAT
The DNA here is from genome assembly GCF_002891405.2 of Cryptotermes secundus. Taxonomy (NCBI): domain Eukaryota; kingdom Metazoa; phylum Arthropoda; class Insecta; order Blattodea; family Kalotermitidae; genus Cryptotermes; species Cryptotermes secundus. The sequence continues at coordinate 2,086,982 of NW_019721526.1, forward strand.
CCAGACGATGTACTCTTCTCAATATTATGTGCTTAAACACCATCAATAACGTGACGGAAGTGATTCGAAATAGAATGCTATCGCTGATATTTATGTTGACTGTGATGAAACATGAGTTTCTTTCAACGGGAAGTTTCTTAGATTCTAAAGAATTCTGATGATGGTGTATAACACACAGAATTACTGTGTTTTTGGACATTTCCACCATCCCATATTCTAGAAAATAGAAAACACGGAAATACTTCCGTCGTCAGATGAGGGAGAAGACACCTACTCAGTTGGGCACCTAAGAAAGAGCTAATCTCGATCACTGGACAAAATCCAAAAACCAAGTAATCGCTAGTGTTATACAACTTCGTCAGAACCATTGAGAATAAAGTAGAACACCTGTTTGGAGTTCCCGTTGTACTGAAGTACCGAATAAATCGTGTCCAGGCTACTATACGTTCATTAGAAATATATATTGTATAATATATATAAGAAATTTGGAAAAACACCAATAACGTATTTTTATATATAGTATTTTCACGTGTCACAATTACTAAAGGCTTCGGATTGGAAATTGGATTTATTAACCACTTCCAAGTCGTAACTACAATTAATTATTACACTAGTGCTGTTTACAAAATTTCCAGTCACTCCACACTAATCTCTTTTGGTCTATCTGCACTAGTCTTAACGGATTTGTAACACAGGAACTGTAAGTCTCCCTAAATCACATACTCCCAATACAACTGCACTATGGCACATATAAAGTCATCAAATCACAGGTTAAATCTTCACAGGCTGACTTCCTGTACTCTTCTGTACACCTTGAGCTTACTGCTTGCTTGTACCTCCAGCTTACTGCTGCCCTCTTGTTTGCGTGCTCCTGCTGCTACTACTCATTCCTAACTGCCCTGAACGAATTGTTTCACTTATATAGCCGATGAACGGACATGGACCTACAGAAAACACATATCACGTGATCGCGATGCAGCCAGTCTATTGACGCGTCTGTTGGATTTATAGAAAACACACCTTCCTCTATTGTTGCGTGTTGGACCGTGTTTACAGAGCTGTTGCATGGCAACGTGTTTATGAAGTCCGCTACATTATATTATAATCACCAATCGCGTCTGTCCCACTCTGTTTCTCGCAAATTGAGCTCTGTAGAAACAGGTCGTAAAGAAAAAGGGCATTCCTGTTGGAGAGGCAGCCACGAGAAAATTGTTAATTTTGTTGATATGTACATGGGTTCGAGTCCAGGCGAACTTATTTCCCCATTACATATTCCTCAGAAAACCACTGGGATCGTGACAGTAACGGGTTTCTGAACATTGGAATCGTGATGAGGATTAGTATATTTTACAGTAACCATGGTAACGACGCGACAGTGGGATCTCGGCTACATTGAGTGCTTAATCATTGTGTGCACACTAGATTATGGCGCGATGTATAACAAAAATATTTTATGAACCTCCAGTGCAGATTTCCATCCTCGGGAAAACGTGTATAATTTTAATATGGACGTTGAAATTACAGCCACGTGCTGCACAATTTTTGTGCAAATATTTAAGGCATATAACAGCAGCTCCTAGCATTTTTGCACCTGTTCTGCAAGTAATTGGGCGTGTAAGTGCCTCATCAATGCATGTCCGAAGCGGACACCCATCCCTCACTTTAGTCCGTTGTATGGACAGCTTTTGTTCACTTCCCGTCCCGTCTGGCCACCTAATATGGCGAGAGGTTATAATACACTGTAATTACAATGGCCGCGCCCTCATCACGCTCCGTTAATTGGGGTTAATGAAAGCGGGTATCAACTACCACGCCCGCCAATCTTGCCAACACAACACATTGAATTTCACTATCTATAGACCTTCTGGTAGCCACTAGGCTACATTTTTATGCATATTTCAGTTTCATTACAATTATTTACAAGGTCGTTTGAATTGAAAGAGACAGCTGAGTGAGCAGTCAGAATTGAATTCACGAATCTGTGTACGTACTAGGGCCGAATCATGGACGAAGGAGGCTGGCTCTATGATAACATATCTGATTTTTATTTGGAAATTATTCTGTCATACTGTAATTCCGGGAAGTAGACTACACTGACTGAGGACAACCAGTATTCTGTTCAGTCTATGCTACAATAAATATGTCGGAGTAATTACACCAGCTTTAGCGATGCGACTCCTCGTACTATTGGGACGGAGGGAAACAAGAAGGATATTCGATGCAAACTAAAATGATTCATTTTAAATAAATAAATAATTGACTGCGGCCTATACAAGTCAGTGAATTAGATTGTATGCACAGAGGATGACAAGTGACTGTATCCATAATCTTGGTTAAAATTATAGTCATATGCAATGAAGAAGTGTTTATGCCTATTAGTAGGCTAACGAAGAAATGTTATGACCATGCAAATGGGATCTGAAGCCTTTGGTCACCACCCCAACAGAAGATATCCAGTAAGCATTGCCTACCTTGTCGGTTGTACATTACATACAGAGGTCGTGCACTGAGCAATAATAACCAGTTCTTACGACGTACAGACAATTTTTATTGTTTCTTCCCTCGTCCCCTCAAAAATTCCGCATAAAAATGGCAAAGCTACCCCTGCAACAGGCGGTGGAGGCCCATAAGGTTGTGAGACGTCGAAGCTTCTACATTTTTTAGACAGTCGACTGACAGATGGCGGTGAGGTAGTCAGCCTTACGCGCCTGTCGCCCTTTAGCCCCAGGAAGACTCATTCTGTTAGAGGCTGAGTCGATCCCAGGGTCATAATACGGCTGGAAGGATTAAGTTAATTGTAAAATCCATTGACCTCATCGGGATTCGAAACCACGTCCTTCCGGTAGTTACTATAGGATTCTGACGATGGTGTATAACACACTGATATGTTGGGTTTTTGGACTTTATCCATCGTCCTGGTTTTTAAGATAACAAATAAAAACACGACGTTTCGGAAACTGGATCTGTTTCCGTCCTCAGGTGAAGGAAAACACCTATTCAGTTGGGTCCCTTAGAAAGAGCTAGCCTCAATCACTGAGGCACAATCACAATCCAGTGATTGAGGCTAGCTCTTTCTAAGGGACCCAACTGAATAGGTGTTTTCCTTCACCTGAGGACGGAAACAGATCCAGTTTCCGAAACGTCGTGTTTTTATTTGTTTTTTTAAAAACCAGGACGATGGATGAAGTCCAAAAACCCAACATATCAGCACGTCCTTCCTGCTTGTAGCAACCAACTACGTATATTATTTTCAAATGTACCACGATCATTTCACCTAAATTGTTTCAGTTTTTCATGAATGTTACACAAGAGGAAAAGATTTTACAACAAAGAAGCAGTTCACATTTACTGAATGAAGAGTTGTGATAGACTGAGCATCATCAAGGAAGAACTTGAGAACTGCTTGAAGACAACGGCAGTTTTCCGTCATTTTGAAATTTATTGTAGTGAATCAAAATCATACCTCAAAATAAGGAGGAACAGCACCCAGTTTCGGCTGTTCCCAACAGTGTGTGACAGCGGTGTCTGCCAGAGAGAGCTACAGCCTGAGGTAAGCTCCCAAGCTATGCATCTACATGCGATACAGCATTGCACGTGGCACTGTATGAATAAGTGTTAACTTAACCAGGATATCACGGTGTCTGTGGTCTTAATAGAAATAACTTACTTACTTACCCACTCACTCATGGAGCTGAGCCCTTCTGGAGGAGTTGCCAATTCTGCAGCTACTCAAGAATTTCCCAGCATTGTATGGAGCCCGAAGGTTCATTACCGTGTTCACAAGAGCTCTCTACTGGTCCCTATCCTGAGCCAGACCAATCCAGTCAATACAATCCCATTATATCTCTCTAAGATCCATTTTAATATTGTCCACCCACCTACGCTTTGGTCTTCCCAGTGGTCTCTTTCCTTCTGGCTTTCCCACCAATATCCTATACGCATTCCTCGTCTCCCCCATTCGTGCTACATGCCCTGCCCACCTCATCCTCCTTGACTTGATCATTCTAATTATACCGTATTTACGCATGTATAGGCCGCACATTTTTTGCCAAAAATTCAAGAGGAAAACTGGGGTGCGGCTTATATTCAAAATATTCGAAATCACACTTCATTTAAAAAAAATTATATTCATAATTAGTAATACAGGGTGTTCTACTCCTGAAATAATATTCCAAGAAAATTATTTTTTCTATAATTTCTGTCTGAAAATTGTGCTGCGGCCTATACATGCACGCGGCCTATACATGCATAAATACAGTACTTGGAGAAGAGTACAAGTAATGAAGCTCCTCATTATGCAGTAATAGAAGTAACAGATTTACAAATTATATCATTTTACTGTTCTTTCATGAGCACAAAGTTCACAGTTACTCGAAGTGGGAAGTTAAAGAGTAGAAACAGTTTCACCAAATTTCTTTGTTAAGTCGTGTTGTTTTATCAGTTGTCTCTTTAGGTGTACGTGCATGTGTTAGTTACTCATTCACATTAAGTATTTTCCGATCTTAATGAACAAATTTCAGGACTCAGTGAAGTGCTGCAGGTATAGAGTTTTATTTCAAAATGAGAAGTATTTCTGCATTCATAGTACTTACATTAAATATGCATGATCTGAGTCACGGAAATCCCTTATAACACCCCGCCACAAGAATCAGAGCTACGGAGACATGGCGGCCACTATGTGGTACATTTCTACCTCCCCCTCCCCGGGGGCTTCGTGGCATAATCCCACTTTTAAGTCTTCATTTAGTAACAAAGTGCAGACGGTTGGTAACCCTGCTGTTCACAATGCAGCAATTAAAAATCAAGTTGGTAGGCCCCCCGCTGCGGTAGCGCGATGCCCACAACTGCACGAATAGCCCATTTAAAACACTCAGGGGCAGTTAGCCTTGGTTTAATCATTATCTGCTTCACTGTAATCGAATTTACGATCGGCGTTTGATCAGCAGCTAACACGTGGTACTGTTCCGATCAAGAAATTGCAACATATTGTATGAGATTTCATCAAGACATTGCCAGACAACGGATGAGTAAACATTTCCAAGTATGCAACCATATAGGAGAAACAGTTTTCTATGGTGTCTGCGCCAAGCAACAGTAGAAGAACGGGGTTGTGCAATCCGTTTCTAGGCAACGCCTCCATAAACACATATCCGCATATCGGACCGTGCTATGCAGTGCGATGGCGTCATCAATAATAGAACTGTGTTTTCTATGCGGTCCATGCAGCGGCTATATAACGATAGCTGTGAGTTGTAAGTTCAGAGCGAATTGGAACTAGGAGTACAGAAGAGTATAGAAAGTCAGCCTGTGAAGACTTCACGTGTGATTTGAAGACTTCATGTGTGCTGTAGTGCAGTGATATTTGGAGTGTGACAGATACATTTGAGCATGCCATTGGTCTCCATTCTCACCCCCACCTGTGTACAGCAGGAACTGACTGGCAGAACATATTACACGATGCTGAAAAACATGCAGACTCTAGCAAATGAGTGACGCCCAGTCTGCTACTGGCAGCCTGCCGTATAATGGCCTTTCTTTTGTTAAGGTGCCGGGGATTAGGTAAACTATCCCTGTAACAGGCTGTGGAGGCCCATAGGTTTGTGAGACATGGAGGCTCCCACATTTTCTAGACAATCGGTTCACAGATGGCGGTGAGGTTTCCAGCCTTACGCGTCGGCCACCCTTTACCCCCACGAAGACTCCTGGAAGATCCTAGGGTCATATTGCGGCTGGAAGGATTAGGTCAGTTGAAAAACCCAATGACCGCATCGGGAATCGAATCAGCGATCTTTCGGCTTGTAGCACAGCCGACAAGAGTGGTGCTCCAACTTTGGGGTTGGAGTGGGGCTAACAAATCCTCATCTAAAGGAATAAACTTTTTACGAAATGTCACAAAGATCCTCAGACTTGAACGAGTTCTTTGAATAAACGACCTGAGCTGAAGAAATGGACGTGAAATTTGGTACATGGAATGCAGGAATGCAAGCTCATGAGAATTGCAAAGGGTATATCAAAATATAAGTTAAACATAGTGTGAGTACAGGAGGTCAGATGGGACACAGGTGGCACCAAATCAGCAGGCGAATATACATATTTCTATGGAAAGAAGAATGATCTGCTATTCATAGAATTCGGGAAAGCATATTATTCAGCTAGGAGGGAAGTATTGTACAGTATTCTCATAAAGTCTGGGGTACCATGAAACTAGTTAGGAGGGCACGCGGTAGCGTAGTTAGTTGAGGCACTATGCTACAAGTCGGAAGGTCGCGGGTTCAAGTCCCGATGAGGTCATTGGATTTTTTTCCAATTGACCTAATCCTTCCAGCCTCGTTATGGCCCTGGGGCCGACTCAGCCTCTAACAGAAATGAGTACCAGGGATATTCTTGGGGCTAAAGGGCGGCCGGCGCGTATGGCTGACAAACTTGCCGTCAACTGTGAGCCGATTGTCTAGAAAATATGGGAACCTCAACATCTCACAACCCTATGGGCCTTCACGGCCTGTTACAGGGATACCTTTACTTGCTTTACTTTATGGAACTAGTTTGGCTGATTATAATATATTTAAATTGAACCTATAGTAAAGTGTGTATAGATACACATTTGTGTGATACATTTCCAATCCAAAATGGTCTGAAACAAGGAGATGCTCTTCAACTTTGCTTTAGAATATGGCATTAGGAAGGTCCAGGAAAACCAGGTGGGATTGAAATTAAATTGGACACATCAGCTGCTGGTCTATGCTGATGATGTGAATCTACTGGGAGATAATATAGATACCATAAAGAAAAGCACAGAAACTTTAATTGACTCTAGTAAGGAGTTTCGCCTAAAAGTATATACAATCATAATGTAAATACAGCTAACAGATCCTTCGAAAATGTGACACATTCAAATACCTGGGAACAAGAGTAACAAATCAAAATTTGATTCAGGAGGAAATTAAGAAGAAATTGAATTCGGGTAATGCTTTCTCCCATTCAATCCAGAAACTGCTGTGTTCTCTTCTGCTGCCTAAAAGCGTTAAAACCAGAGTATACAAAACTAATTATTCCTGTGGTTCTAAGTGCATGTGAAACTTGTCTATGAAATTAAGTTAGTAACATAGACGTGAGGCTGTTTGGGAGCACGGCTCTGGGGAGAATATTTGGGCCGAAGAGAGATCAAGTGACAGGAGGTTGGAGTAAACTGCATAATGAGGAGCTTCAAAACTTGTACTCTTCGCTAAGTATAATTAGAATGACTCAAGTCGATGATGAGATGCGAAGGGCATGTAACACGAAGGAGAGAGCAAAAGAATGCATGTAGGTTATTGGTTGGAAAGCCAGAAAGAAAGACAACATTTTGAGGACAAAACTTAGGCGGGTGGATACTATTAAAATGGCTTTTGGCGAGATAGGATGCGGTGGTATGGACTGGATTGATCTGGCTCAGAATAGGGATCAGTGGAGGACCCTTGTGATCACGTTTATGAAGCTTCGGGTTCCATAAAATATTAGGAATTTCTTGAGTAGCATCACAACTGGCAGCTTCTCAAGAAGTTAGTCAGCGTAGAGCTAGTTCATGGTAGTCGCCAGGAAGACCATTTACACGGTACTGGGAAACTACTATCTCTCGCTGCACAAATGCAGTACTCTGTATCGGGTAGAAGGCTATGCTGCAACTATCTTATCCTAGCTCCATTTAATAATATGATGATCTTGTTTCACATAGCCCCACCAACAAAGCTTAACAAAATACAGTTCCAAGTTTTCTTTCCTTTCGTTATCATGCTATTAAAACAAGCTGTATGTTTGAGGATTGGGTTTAAAACACCGATTTGTCCATTGAACTGCCTTATATCTTTGGGAAAATGATGCTTGTACAAAATCAGCAGTCTTATCTCTTCTGTCTTCAAAGGTCTAATGGGGCTTAGTCGCAGTGTCCCCTAAGGACGCACCACTGTTGGAAGTAGTCTAAATGCATGTAGTACATAGGACATGAAATATGTAGAGAAGTAGGTTTTGGGGATGTGACCTGGTTGCGAACTGGTATATACTGGCTGAGGACGGGGCCACAGTGTTAGCATTTTTGTGCCATCAAGACCTGTCATGAAGACTTACTTAGTTGCTTCCGTTTCTGCAAATAGATCATCGTTGCTCAGTTGGCTACTGGAGAGGACTGCAGAAGGATCTATAATTCGGAACGCGTTTTGTTTTAGCTGTGTTTATGATTGGTATTTCCGTAGGAGTAATTTACAGTCTGTGCGCATCGCGCTATTTTCCCTCACAGGCAGGATGCATTGCCCAAGTCACGACTGTTCATTACTGCAATGAGGAGGCCATTGGCCGCCCACGTTCATGTGATATCTGTTCGGGCGAGAACGCAGTAATGGCGTATTTCGGATCTACGTGTAAGCAACCAGGTTCGAGCCTTGGCCTACTCTATATATAGGAACTTTCTAAGTTTTATTGACTCAGATGATACGTATTCTAATGTGGGATGCACTCCACTGTAAGGACATCATTAGACATCCTTAAAGGCTAGCACAGAAAAGACGCGGGTAGACTTTCGTGTTTGGAGCGAAATTTGAACCAGAGATGTTTATTTTACAGACCACCTAAAGCCTTCGCCTTTGACTGCATAGTCACGAGAACTGTAATAAAGTCATCTAGTCATAATTGTTGCGCTTGTCTTGAATAGTAATGCTTTCTATTTACCTTCTAGAATAATAACATTTAATTGTTAAAATCATCTTCGTTTATTACGGGCACCGATCACGGTGGCCGCGCCGTCTGAGGCATGAACCGTCTTCGACCGCTCGAACGATTCAGTCGTGGGTTCGAATCCCACTCAAAGTAGGGATGTCTGTGTGTGCGTTTATTCTGTGTTTGTGTTGTTCTGTGTAGGTAGCGGCCATGCGACGGGCTGATCTCCCGTCCAAGGAATCCTATCGATCGTGTATAGGATTAAGAAATGGAAAAAGCGGTCGAGGTCCGAAGGGCTGTAGATCCATAGAGAAAACAGGAAGACAAATTACGAGAACCGTAGCCTCCATACCGTGAGTAGGCTACTTATATTAATAATTATTTAAATAACAGACAAATTTTCACTGAACGCAATATGAACATCGTGCTCCTAGAAGACATCCAATCCACCCCCAGATTTTGCTGTTCCTAGTGATCAGTGATAAGAACATAACTGTCATCAAACTTCTAGGAGAGGGGTTGGCTCCGGTTAGTACCAGAATCTAACAATTTACGAGTAGTGGTGAAGATATGGAAACGACTTATGACGCCTACTTTAATATATCCAGGGGGCACGCGGTAGCGTAGTCGGTTGAGGCACTATGCTACAAACCGGAAGGTCGCGATTTCGAGTCTAGATGAGGTGAATTTTTTTCAATTTACCTAATCCTTCCAACCGCACTATGGCCCTGGGGTCGACCCAGCTTCTTACCGAAATGAGTAACAGGAATTTTTTCAGGGTAAAGGACGGCCGGTGCTTAAGGCTCACAACTTCACCGCCATCTCTGAGCTGATTGTCTAGAAAATGTGGGAGCCTCGATGTCTCACAGTCATATGGGCTGAAATCAAATAAATATTCCTTATAATTAAATAAGGCCTACATATATGCTCACTGTATATTTACTTTCCTTTACTATGTACGTTATGTATTATTTCAAGTCATCTTAAGCGTGTTTGTACGAGTAATTATCACTGTAGAATCATTATACTGCAGTTACCCTAATTTAACCTACTGATTGGCATGTAATTTATAATAGGCCCATTATCTCCGCTCACAATATCCTGAATTATTCCTGTTAAATTAAGGAACATTAAATTTTCTCTAATCGCGTTTCGCTTAATGAGTGACTTTCAAAGACCAGGTCCCACTTAGTTAGAAGATTTACTTTATATTCTTCTGAAATACTTTTTACAGAACGAGAACATTTAACAAGAAATTTCTTTGTATGTTCGCTCGAAGCGGGATGTCCTACGAGTTTGTGCAGCTTTTATCAAATCCTCCAAGCTAATTTCAGATTAATAAAGTTTCTAGCTTCTCCAGTTTTCCATGTACTTCCATCCTAGAGCTTTCACTCAAGCGACCATCAACTTATTTAGAAATCCTGTTGAGATATTTCGAAAATTCCGTTCTAAAAATGCCTTTTGTCACAGTTCAGCTATGCTTTTAACATTTTTGTGTCTTTGTCTCCGAAGCTTTTACGTGTAGCTAGATTCGTGAGAAGAGAATTTCTTCATATCGATCCAGAGATTTGAGATGCAGGCAACGAACGCTACATCGTGTCAGCAGTTGTTAATGTTTTTCCTCCATAAAAGAAGCATAAGATTATGATTTCTTCACGCACGGTCTGATAGAAGTATGACATGACCTATTGACCAAGAACATAGGATGACAATGGAAGCAACTCGCTCGGTCATCACGTTGTGATAGCTCGAGGGATCAGATGAAGCTTGGCTTCGGACTCTGTTTTGACCTAAGAGTGTAAGCATACGCAGTGACCTTTCTTTAACACTTCGTTTAATGTACTGTATTTATGTATCTATAGCTGACCAATTCCCTTGAGCGAAGTCTGTATAAAATGGCTGAGCTAGTCAGTAATTAGGACTCGCCATAGCTCAAGGGCTTAGTAGCTGGCTTCCTACCGCGGCGGCCCGGGTTCGATCCCGGGGTCTGGTCAAGTGGGATTTGTGGTGGACAAAGTGGCGCTGGGGAGCGTTTTCTCCGAGTACTTCGGTTTCCCCTGCCAATCTTCATTCCACCAAATTCTCCATCATCATAATCACCCGGGGCAGGCCACAATAGGCCAATCAGTGGCCGTCGTGCCGAGTGGACCCAGGTGGACTACCCCCCCCACTAAGAAATGAATTTTTTTTTAGTCAGTCAGTTTCATGCTTTTAATGGAATTCGAAGGCTCATTACAGCTCATAAGAGCCAGTTTTATCATTTCCATACTCTTATTCGTAATTTATTTTATGTCAACTGAAGTATTACCCTCGTATTTACTCCTTTGTCTCGCAAGTTGTTTCTTTCCTTCAGTGTTCAGTTTTTAATCATTTATTTTGTGAATGATAAAGGATGAACTGCATTAAACGAGGCGGTGGTGGAGAAGTTACTTGTTTTGAATAAATAAGCGCCAGAACTGTCGCAGTCGAAACAACTTGTACCCGAGCCGAAATCTGAACCCTGATCTTCTCGTGTATAATACAGGTATGACGCGTTCGTTGTTCGATGTTCTAATGTGTATGTTGCAGGAAGACGTTGAATGTCCGCACATTTTGACTTCATGGCATCCCAGGCAGTTGTCTGAGAACCATCTATATCACGACAGAGGGCCTGAGGTTCGACCCCTCGCGATCTCTAGTGCCGTGAGACTTGGGCCGACATTTGCCGTCAGCGGGCGTGGCGTGATATCTGAGCGGTGGGTGGGGGGCGCCTCATCTGCCCGAGAACGTGACTCACGTCTCGGCTCGCAGCTGTCCAAACCGCAATGCGACAGCGCCTCAGATTCCGGCTGCTGAGTTCACCGCTACGAAGCGGTCGGTCCCTTGGATCCAGGGGTTATCTTCTCCCACATCGTCTTTTCCATAAATTTTCAAATCTCCTGAGTCTTTGGGATCAGTTTCCCGGATTCTTAATCTTCGGGTGTTGGATCTGCATGGGCGGGTGCTCCGTGACAGAACCCCAATAGAAAAAGGTAAAGCTATACCTATAACAAGCCGCGAAGGCCCATAGGGTTGTGAGACTTTGAGGCTCCCAGATTTTCTCTAGACAACTGGATCACAGGTGGCGATAAGCTTGTCAGCCTTACACGCCGGCCGCCCTTCACCCCCAGGAAGATTCTTGGTACTCATTTCTGTTAGAGGCTGAGTCGACCCCAGGGACATAGTGCGGTTGGAAGGATTAGGAAAATTGGGAAAAAAAATCCACCTCATCGGGACTCGAAACCGCGACCTGCCGGCTTGTAACATGGTGGACGGAACCCCAATGTTTATTGTAATTGGTTGACATTGACAAATAGGATACTGGGCCGAGATTAAGAAAGAATATAAAAGTCCTGGCTCCTCAAGGGATTCGGCGACTACTGAAATCAACACTCTTGGCCAAACCAAGACAGCAGAACACAACGTAGGTTCGAATCCAGACCTGTGAATAGCATCGGCTTAGTAGAATTAAGTCTAAGGCTAAATTACGTACTCTGACAGCAACAGTGCCATAAGCCATAAAAAAGAAGACAGGCTTTTTCGTGACAGCAGGTGAGGTGTTTGTGATTATATTAGGATATGGCGCTGAAGGAGGACATGAAATGTTGTACAACTCTCAAAGAAGCTTAAGAATGATATAACAGTTGAGTGCTTCACATGTGGCGGTGAATTATTAAAGCATGGGGGGTAAAGTTTTAGAGTGAAGTTTGTTACTCCATTAAACTGGTTCTTGCTTTCCAAACCAAAGCGACTTATTAGTCCCCAGTAAGTCCCTAATGATTTGCCACGTAACTTCGAGGAGCCCACATCTGGTACACATTGATCAAATTTCGTATTCCACACATTAAACTAACTGAGCGTATGAAGATGAAGTCTTCTCGGGTGTAATACCGCGTAGTCTATTAAATCGGTACAGGCGTTCCTACGAAACGTCGTAACGATCTACAGAGTGATTCAAAATTATTATCGGGGTTTCCTTGGCCAATGAACGGAAACCCCGACAATATTTGAGAATCACCATGTATTTCCATAATAATACAGATGGACATGTCCTATATCAACATATTTTGATGTACAGGATGAAATAAAAATGAACCTGACTATACAGAAGTATCTATTAGTTAGTTAGTTAGTTAGTTATTAGAGAGGGTGGGTCTCCCCATGCACTTAGACCTGTAGTGGTCCATTGTGCTTCCCTCTATGATTTCTACCAGTCTCTATATCCTACCGGTATTGGTGCTTACCATCAGTCCCGCCCAGCCAGCGAGACCGGCTCTACTGGCTGAGAAGTATCTATAATGCTTCCCCCATCTACCGGAGGTATTAGTGACTGCTGTTGGGCGGCAAACGTCCGCAATTTTGCTCAGTGACCTCCTTTGGAGATATGAGGTTCTACGGCTTAAAGTCCCTCCCGGAGGACTTGTTCCCTGAATTTTTCCGGCCTTAAAAATTTGACGACCTCCGCCGGGTATTTGAACCCGCGTACTACGACAGAAGTCTCTATACTCACCGCCGTTATGACTTCAAATCTTGCATATCTGAGCGTAACTAACGCCTGCTGTAGGAACACCATGTTCCGTCCAGTTAGCGTTTTTATTCAGCTGAATGGGCAGCCCTGGCAGGATGACACCGACGTGTGGGTGTCACGGGTTGGGTTGCCGCATCTTCTCACGTGCCACGGGGCGTGGTGACGTCGTGAAGGGCATGTTCCAGCTCGAGACGAATTTGTAATGTGCAGAAAACAAGGACACACCGGGCTACCCGCAACCTACGTCTTCATAAATATAATAATTCAGTTCGTTTATTTAAATGCTTGACAACAGCAAAGAAGCCAATTAGAGGCACTTTGTGCAAAGAAAACATGATGATAATGATTATGATGATAATAATAATAATAATAATAATGATGATAACAGCAATAATAATAATAACACATCCGTTATTAAAGTACTTTCCAACAGCTGAAAGCCTGTAGCGGTGTGCACTAGTAAAGTAATCCACAAAGGCATTAAAAAGAAAACTAAACTAGTTCCAAAAGAGACAAAGTGACTTCAAGAAATATTTTTGACTGAAATTTTGATTGAAATCGAAACATATAACTATTCCCTTTATATTAATGGGGCACCTAGTTCAAGAGCTATATTTTAGAGTACTGCCTGCACTAAAGGCAGAATACTTTCTATTTTCCTTAAGCCCAATAGACCACTGTAGGTCGCGGTGCAAGGGCCGAGAAGGCCTACCCCTCATATATTCATTCTATTTTCCTTTGTAGGAATATCATTACTGACAGTGTCCTTAACGAAAAGAATTATGTTCTGGGAGAATAAGTTGCTTTAGATTGTCACAGCTGTGAGATCATCAAATCCAACGAAGCCGTTTTCTTCTTAAATTTATTTGAAAATAGAAAGCTTCAAAATATCGTCCATGAATAAAATGTGTGAAGTGAAAAAATTAAAAATAAGTCTTTATTATTTTGAATATCAATTTTGAAAATCGATAAAAGCAAATTGGTAAATTTGATTAACGTTTTCCAATTATTTGAATCTGCCAATGTAAGAATGTTTTATACGACAGAAGCATACATTCGTGAGTCCTTCAAGAGAACTTGATGACACTCGATATACACGAATTATCATGTATAATTTCTTCTGAGTTTCATGCGTTTGAATTGTCCCTGTACTTAAGAGACAAAGTGCGATTTATGTAAGATGTTTTTCGGGGTCCATTCCACTAACTTATGTGCAGTTTTCTAGGCATATACAGCACCTGTGTTTGAAGGCTGGTCGAGTGTCAGTTGAAGATGACGAATATTCAGGGCGACCAAGCGTCAGCAAAACGACAGGAAATGTAAAAATTCGAGAACTCATCAATGAAGACTGTCGCCGAACAATCCATGTACTCACAGACACCGTTGTGATCAGTTATTGAGTTTGCGAGGAGATCTTATAAAAAAATTTGAAAATACGCCGCATTGCTCCTTCATCACGACAACGCGCCTGCCCACACGTCCCTTAAAACCACAGAGTTTGTGACTAACAACAACATGGTTATCGTTCCGTATCCTACCTGCTCGCCCTGCTAGTCCCGTGTGACTTTGCTTTGCTTCCTAAATTGAATATGAAACTTAAGGGACGACGTTTTGAAGCATTGTCTGAGATCCAAAGGGAACAGCAAGCGGTACTCGACAGCATTAAAGAAAATGGCTTCCACGGTGCTTTTGAAGTATGGGAAGAAAGATGAGATCGCTTTATATGTTCCCAAGGAGAATATTTTGAAGGGGATGGCAGCCAAAATTGTGTACGTTAAGCCAGCATTTATTTATTTTACCTAGTTCGGGAACTTTCCGATACACGTAGTAAGTAATGCATTGGGTTTTTCTGTTAAGTCTGGTTCAACTTCAGTTCCTGCTCATAGTAGTACCAAAGTACAGGATTTTTTTCTTTTAAGTGAATCAAGCTCAAAGCATAAACGGGAATAGCAGTTCTTTGTAAACAGGAATCAAGACTTTAATAATCCTGGTTGCGTTTCATATATTTTTTGAATTGGCAGATTGAATGGTAACAACATTACGTGTACATATGGGATGATTTAAAATGCGTAACTGAGGTCAAATGTCATGCCTAATCAGTGGCGTGGAGGTAAACATGCAGAGGAAGCAGAATGCTGGGATAATGCCTCGAAGTAGTTCGTGACATCTTCCACCTTAGCCCTTCCGGTTTGCTGTCTGCAATCATTCTTTCGCCTCATTTAATGGGAAATAGCCCCATAAACTTACACAGCGTCGTTAACAATATACAAACTAGCTAGGCCCAGTATGAAGTAATAATTTTGTACTTTCTATATCTTCGTTTTGCGTTGGGTAAAATGCGCATATTTAGCTCGTCTGCACACGTCATGTAATCTCGTTTTTGTTGCTGCTCAGTTTTTGAAGAGGTGTTGGAATGTGCATACCTACAACGTACCACTGATGTGGAATTGAATTACGTTTAAGAAGTCGTCTTAAATTTGTCAGTGAATACAATATAAACACAGGTGGAGGTATTTAAGGTGCCTGAGATGTAGTCGATTAACTTATATTCGTTAATAATGCAATGGAGAAATCGAAAAATAACACAGCAGGAAATTAAAAAGGGGAAAAATGTATACAATCATGAATTCAGTAAAGAATGCTGTGACATATGGGCCGTTTCTAGGCAACAGCTAGCTAAACACTGCCTAAAATTCGCAACAGCAACGAGTAAGCGGAAGTCCATTGTTAGGCAAAGGGTCTGTAAACACATCCCCGCAACACATTAGCACGCAACAATAGGACGTCTATTCCTAGGTAACCGTAAGGTAAATAAGCTTCCTCAACAGTAGAGGTCATGTTTTCTGTGGGGTCCGTCCGGAATCCACGTAATGACAGCCTGCGGCCAGGATTAGAGCAGGAAGGCTGCTGTGATTGTGAAAAGTTGAATATTGTGTACATTGAGTGTTCCAGGCATTATGTGTGTATGTAATTTAGCAATCGGAACACCTATTGTGATGGTGGTTTCCGAATGAATGTTGGTGTTCCCTCTGAAGTTGATCCGCAAGTGTGTGTGTGTCTCTCTTTCTCTCGGTCTCTCTCTCTCTCTCTCTCTCTCAAGTCTCAATTCTGAGACAGTAAAATATGGTCGCGGGCGCCAAGGGACTCCAACCCGAGAAAGACTGCGCTGGCAATGGCCAGCAGCATATTCAAAAGACAGACCCGTCCTCTCGTCAGAGAGGGCGCCCCACAAATCTGGGGCTCGACACCAAGACTTATTGACTGACTGACCGTCAGTCGCAATGTGACTTCGACTTCGACTTCGAGGATTATAGCAGAGTTGAGTTGAGTTGAGAGTTCAGTTCTGTAAGGAAGGCTGTGAACAAAAGAGTTAGTTGCAAGTGTGCGGCTGTGAAGAGAAGATTTTATGTGTACGAGTAATATCTGGAGTGGGTAATTAAGCGAGAGTATTATAGTTCCTGTGTTTTAATTCCGTTTCCAGGAGAGGACTAGTGTGCAAGTAACAGTGAATTATAAATTGCAGAAATAGCGATAGCGCTATCACCACGTGTAATTACTGGTGGAGTGTATAAGGAGTAAATAAACCCGTTCGTCCAATCCAGAACCCGAGTTATTAGTCACTAAACCACGTGACAATATATAACAGAAAAATCTGTTTGATTATTTTTTGTAACTGTAATTTTTAGTTCTTCAGTACACAACTTACGCCTAATTGGCTGATTATATTGAAAAATAATTCTTCATTAAGTCTCTGACACCATTTTATTAAAATCCAGGAAGGAACAGAAACCGCCCAGAGAAGGCACGACATCCCAGTAATGTCGTCATTTTATCGCATGCGTGGGAAACAGTTGCAAGTGGGGATTCTTTGCATGATCGGCTAAATTACTTACTTTGTAATTTAGGTCCCGCCGTAGCTCAAGTGGTTAGTCGCTGGCTTCCCGCCGCGGCGTCCCCGGTTCGATCCCGGGTCTGGTAAAGTGGGATTTGTGGTGGACAAAGTGGCGCTGGGGCAGGTTTTCTCCGAGTACTTCGGTTTCCCCTGCCAATCTTCATTCCACCAATTGCTCCACAATCACCCTCACCTATCATCTGGGGCAGGTACAATAGGCCAGAAGTGGGCGCAGTACAAGGGAAATAGCCCCACCCCACTAGCAATAAAAAAAAATTTTGGATTTGTCATCAGTATAGTTAGTTAGCTTCGAATAATTGTTCTACTTATGTTATTTACAGATTTTAAGTGGTCAGTGAGTTATTAGATCATAAACATACTCATTTATACTTGTCAAATGACTGTGGCCAGTGATTTCCTACATTTCGGAGCACCTTATAGGGTGGAGATGATTGTGAGGGTGGAGTGAGTGCGTCATTAGAGAGGCATCGCCCTGTTTAGTTTCGCGAGATCCGGGAACATTATTATAAGTGACACCCCATCTCCCACAAAGATGATATTTATCAGGGGGCAGAGCCATGGACTCTTCTGGGGACCAACTCCCTTCTCCCCCCGGCTGTCACAGACTGTAGAGCCAGGTGTTCCATGTAAACAGCCCGGGTCGCGTCGGTCGTGATTACAGGTGCAGCGTGAAATTGTAAACGATTATACGTGATATAACGCGACAACACTATCCCTACAGATGACAACGGATAACTGTGGGTACCACATGATTTGACGCTGAATGAAGTTAGAATTTCTTCCACAGTTTCTAGATATTTTGTGGGTTATTTTGCAACACCCATTTCTTGAAATGTAGCGTCGAATGTTAGAATGGTTGGTAAATAAAGAATTGGAAAGGATTTGTGGAGAAGCGGCCTAGATATGATCGGGGTAGCATCCCCGCAATTAAGTGGAGGAACTGCGGAAACCACGAGAAACGTGGTAGCGGACGAAGTTCTAACTTCACATCTCCTGAATAAAAGCCCAAAGCGTTATCACTTCGTAATCAGTAAGCATGTTCTCTCTTTGATTCTCGGGATAAACATGAACTGATCTTTGTAAAGATATTGCTGTCATTTTTGTTGGATGCAAAAATTTATTTTGTTAAAAGTAAGGCTTCGCATCTTTTATGCTTTCTTTGATCGAAGTGGGGACAATGAAGTCACAGAATGCGAAGTTCGACTGGGTGTTACGCTTCAGAAATAGCTTTCAGTTTTCTTACGTACAGGCAATTATACAATATTTCCCCCCCCTTGGCACTACAGCCCCAGTGGGCCTAGTCCTACCTCCATGAACTTCTCCGTTCACTTCGGTTTTTCTAGATCTTACGCGCTCGGTAGGACTCCTTGGGCGGGTGATCAGCTCGCCGCAAGGTCTCTACCTATGCACAAACACAGGAAAACGCACACATACAAACTAAACATCCATGCCTTGAGTGGGATTCGAACCCACGATCCCGGTTTCCAACCGAGCGAAGACAGTACATGCCTTAGACCGCTCGGCTACCGTGACCGGCAATTATACAAAATACTGTGGCATATTTGTTAAAAGCAAGAATTGTGGAGCTGGAGAAACAGAAGTTTTCATTGGTATGTTTACGTATGTCAACATTACATTACGCGTTATAAATTTCAAAGTTTATGCATGTTTATAACAGATTACCTTTATGATGAACTCATAATATAAACTATTAATTATAACGATGTGTAAATATATCAGTAGCCGCAAAATTCAGAGTATACTAAGAATTATGGACCACATATTTCGAAACAGAAAGAGGCTTTGAAAGAAGAAATGCTCTGATGTTTTTCGGAATTGATGTGGCTGTCATATAAAGGAAGAAAACAATGTCACCGAATAGCTAATATAATCAACCAAGCTATGGAAAACAAACAATACTGCACTGCTCCCTTCCTCGACAAAGTTTGGCATCCAGGCCTGCTTTACAAAATCAGAAGAATTCCACCGGCCAAATATTTCGCAATACTGCAGTCGTACCTAACAGACAGAGAATTCGAAATAAAAATCAACGCTGAAGTATCCAACCGAAGAAACATACAATCAGGAGTTCCTCAGGGCAGTATCTTGGGTCCACTCCTCTACGTGCTATACACCTCAGATATACCGACCACCGAATTAACAAAAATAGGTACGTTCGCAGACGACACAGCAATTTTCGCTACGTCAGAAGACCCGGTAATTTCTTCATCTAATTTACAAGAACATCTGAATCTAATGGAGAAATGGCTACACCGATGGAAAATCAAAGTGAATGAAAGCAAATCGGCGCATGTGACTTTTACTCTCAGGAAAGGCAACTGCCCCTCAGTACATCTAAATCATGTTAACATTCAACAACAGGATGTAGTAAAATACTTAGGACTACACCTGGACTCAACATTAAACTGGAAACACCATATAGCGAAGAAGAGAAAACAAATCGAAATTAAGTTCAAGGAAATAAATTGGCTAATAGGTCGGAAATCTCACCTAACAATAGATAATAAACTGCTGATCTACAAAACAATAATTAAACCCATATGGACATACGGCATTGAGCTCTGGGGATGCGCCAGCAGGTCCAACATAGAAATCATCCAGCGAAGTCAATCCAAAATACTTAGAGCCATAGTTGACGCACCTTGGTACGTGTCAAACCAAACTCTTCACACCGACCTCAAGATCCCATATGTAAGAACCGTAATCACATACAGAATCCAAAAACAATATCAGAAACTGGAATCTCACCCCAACAACGCAATAGAAGCTCTCCTTCAACCTACACAATACAGAAGACTAAGACGAACTTGGCCAAACGATCTCCAGGAAAACAGGCGTAATCGATGGATTACAGCTCTTCAAGCCAACTTAGTACAATAGAATAATTATTGTACATGACAGCAAATTAGCTTATAGAATGCAAATTCAGATTGCTAATAAATGATAAATAAAAAATATGTATATATAAACGAAGTTATGATGGATTTGATATGTATGTAGACGGGGTAACAAACTTTTACTGTACTTTCGAGGGAAAACGGTTTAGAAATTGCTGTTTTGAAGACAGTGGGTGCAATGGGAGATAATGAGTTGCCAGAAGATAAACTGAATTTGAATGGGATTAGGAACATGTCCGATGACTAATGTTGGTAGTATCAGATTTTATATTACGAGAGCATAAATTAAATTATTTGAATATCTGTCAGTATGAATCAGGACTTATCTTGCACATTTATGAAGCTGCATGCTTCTGTTGTCTTGCTTGACTTACTCTTCGGCCCCCCGAAAATAAAGGCCGAATGTTCCTCCGACCTGCACGACATTAGAGCTCAGAAGAACGAATATAAAAAGTTTTCGTTCGGTACTCGAATCCGATGGTTGTAGTGCAATTTTCGTAATTTATTCAAACGAAGATTAGTTCCTGTGTACATTTACTGTATGATACTGCGAGTCCGGTTCTTTTTAAATTGATTCGCATATGTTTTTCGAGTAAGATCTCGCTGTTGCAGGAAAAGTAAAAATATTAACATAACTATCTTCTGGGATGCTGGATGACCTTGGGGACAGAAGGGGATACTGTCGTTTGAAGGAGAAAGCTCTAGATCGCATTAAGTGGAGGAATTGTTTTGGAAGAGACTGTGGACCTGTCGTCTTGACAGATTACTGATGATGATCTTCTGGGATATAGCACTTGCTACCAGTGTGAAAGCAGGTGGCAATCTGTTGTGCTTTTCACCTGCTTTCACGCTAGTTTTTGCTCAGTTTTTCCTTCTACTCTAAAGAAGGAGGTGGTATTTTCATCCGAAACGTCTGTTGGCTTTCAACGGATTACACGCCGTTATATCCCAGAAGATAGTACTCTTCATAACCACCGCTGCAAGTAAAAGCGTTGTTACAAATGTGGTTCTTCTACTTAAAATTTTAAGCATTTTTGTGGACTCTATGGATCATCTGGTGAACGCCTTCAGATCCTGAAGAGCTAGATCCATTAGCAGTACCATTCACTCTAAATGAATGTAGCTTCAGATTATTAGTTCATTTATTTGTGTAATTCCTGTCACGAAATATGAAAAACCTGTCCTGTGGCAATTGCGTAAATGAAGGAACGTAATAAAACAGCTTTTGTGAAAGGTTTAATTATTATGAAAGTGCGAAACTATAACATATATTAATAGTTACATAAGACCACACGCCTTGTCTGGGTTATTGCTTAGGTTATCTCTAGATCAAATATCAAGTTACCTATCACCAGAGTTACCATTTACCAGAATCTGAGTTATAAATCTTCGTGGAAAATTTCTCAAACACTTATCGTCCTCTGGAATCCTAACCACTTAAAGTCTTGGAAGCATACAAGGCCAAGTCCATCGGCATGCTCAAAACAAAGACTGACAAAAGAACATTTTTTAAATACTTACATGGCTCCTTTATTATCAGTCTGGAGTATTTGACAGATGGACTTAATCTACACCCTTCTCCAGTTTATCTGTGAGTATTTAAGAGCGCAGTGTCATGTCGTACGTAAATAGAATGATATATGCTAAGCGTTGTTAAGAATAAAACTTTCCAAGATTTGAGGTTTCACGGAGGTGACTATGAAGAAAGCAGTCTTCTGGGATTTGGCACCGTGTATATGTGGTGTTAACCGACGTTTCGGAGGAACGTATCGCCTCCATCTTCAGACACACANTTTCATTTATTAAGAAGGAGGCATGTGGCGGGATATTAGCTTCGCAAAACTTTTTAAGTAAGATTGTAATTGTTTTACAGTACACGAATTTTAGAAATATGTAGACCTGTCTCAATTTAACATTCTCTCCGTGAACCAATGCATACTATGCCATTATGCAAATTCCGTTGCACGGACATATTCGTAACATTGCTGCAACTTTGGTGAAAAATCTCGGAGAGCAGCCATTCGGACATTCGAGATGAGAGAGGTTGATAACATTAAATATATATATCTCAGGAACAGAGCTATGGAGTGTTGAATGGAAGCATTGACTCAAGTAGGACCTGAAAAAATAAATGTTTCATTATTAGTGTTGCAGCTTGATGTTATGTTAATTACGGATAGGTTAGTTTATTAGGACCGCCTCTGTGGTCTAGTGGTCAGAGTTCCTGGCCTCAGATCCAGAGGTCCTGGTTCGATTCCCGGCGCTACCAGATTTTCTGAGAAGTATTCGGTCTGGAACGGGGTCCACTCAGCCTCGTGAGGATAATTGAGGAGCTATTTAAAGGAAATAGCGGCTCCGGTCTAGAAAACCGAAATTATCGGCCGTGGGGATTCGTTGCGCTGACCAAGTGACACCCTCTATCAGCAAAAGTTGGCACTAACTTCGCCTACAAGCGGCCGTCCCTAGGTCGGTATAGTTCGCTTGCGGACTAAAGTCACGGAGTTAGTTTATTAGTCCATCAACACCGATCGTTGCGGTGCAATGGTTAAAAATCCTGCTCATTTTTCGTTTCGAATTTCGACTTGGAGGCAGGATATTTTGAATGCAGAAGTATCTTGCTCTTTACGCAAATATGAGTTCGAAATAATTGGCCATGATCTCTTCTGTCGAGTACATCATTTCAGAAGCATGTTATTTCTCAGTCGGTGATATATAACCAGTGTAATCGTCAAAGCGTCGTTAAATGAACAAGTAACTGGTTATTTAATTAGGCAGTTTTGTTGCTAAATACTGATAGCTAGAATTTAAAGTTCTGTTTTTCATTTTAATTGTTTATATTGTAAAATGCCTCTATTTAGACCACAATCTTCGACGCCAGTTTTTGAGACTGCCAACTAGTCTAACAGAAATTCGAGTAAAATATGAATGAGAAAAGTAAATTTAAACGGCGAATACCCGAATAACCTCCGAAACTTATGTTCCTTAACCAGAGTAGCAAAAATCATGTAAAATAGAGGTCAAGGTATATAAATATAAAATCATGTTTAGTCAAATGAAACAGGGACTTCTAGGAGTCGCTGTGATGTGTATTTTAGTCACATAAGAATGTAGACTCTGAGGAACGCTCTCTCTTCCAGAGATGTCCCTAACAAAAGTAACTGGATGAAGGATATTGTGAAATAAATGTTTCCAGGCTAATATTGTGACCCGACAATAAGTTCAAAGGTAAAAAATAAAGAAATAGTCGGTGTGCGCCTTTGTTTTCTTATTGTTGATATTGTGTTGATGTGTCACTGTCATTGATGGCTTAATAGGCGAGCACGATAACATCTTCCTTCACAATAACTGACCCTGCCGCTAGATGGCAACACAATATGGCTGTAATGAGGTTACAACAGATAAACTTCTTGATGTCTTCCAGTGGGGAAACAGCGGAGGCTTTTATATAACATGCAAATTAATCAATAACAAAGACACGACCTCCGTTATGAGATCCAGCTGTGATACTGAGTAGCTCTTCGACACGATCAGAGTTGACCAAGAGAACACGAACAAAACAAGGGGAATAATGAGCATATTCCTTCTAGCTCTGTGGGAAATACATGAAGCCCAGTGCATAAGAGTAATGACACAAATTTCTCTCACATTATTTCAGAGTAGAGGTGGATGTAATGAGCAAAACAGGCCTGGCATTTGCGTATCGTTGTACTTACACAGGGTAAAAGCTGTTCCTCTAACCGGCCGTGAAGGCCCATAGGGTTGTGAGAGTTCGAGAGTCCCACATTATCTAGACAATCGGGTCACAGACGATCGGCCATCCTTTACCTTCATGAAGATTCCTGGTAGTCATTTCTGCTATAAGTTGAGTCAACCCTAGGTTCATAGTGCGGCTCGAAGGATTAGGCAAATTGACAAAATTCATTTAACTTGTCCCATTTTGGTCCGTCACACTATTAATTACAGAGTAGATAATGAAAATTCAGTCCAGTGTGACATATGAGTTTACAACACTTCAGTCCTCATTCACCTTACATGTTTCGATTCAAAAGAATCATCTTCAGAGGCGCACCACTATGATAAGGAAATACTGTCACATAAGATATTTAAACAATATGCACTTTAGATATGACTAATGCTCTCTATATAAATTTTGTTATCACGACTGTTTTTGATGTTTGTCTTAGGCACTCACAATGGCGCTTCTTGAAGTATAGATTTACTTATGATGAGCTTCTTTTAGTGTATTTCCTGGTTATTCTGACTGGGGTTTTCCACTGCACGCAATATAGTGTTCACTTTTCCATACACTAGCCTCCCACTGTATTTAAAATTGTATTAAAATTTCCATGTAAAAATTAGTTGTTATATTAAAATATCTTGAGCCGACATTGGGTCATGTTGTTTTCCTCCTGATGG
The DNA here is from genome assembly GCF_002891405.2 of Cryptotermes secundus. Classification (NCBI taxonomy): domain Eukaryota; kingdom Metazoa; phylum Arthropoda; class Insecta; order Blattodea; family Kalotermitidae; genus Cryptotermes; species Cryptotermes secundus. The sequence goes on from NW_019721526.1 coordinate 2,111,460, forward strand.
TGGGAGATGTCGTTTATTTCTCTTGATTTTATGTTATTATTATTAGTAGTGTAGGTCACGTGCGTGCTGTGCAGGCTTCTAATTTATGTCTGCGTGAGACTTCTTTTCTTCTGGTCTGTTGGAAAATTGTCTTTACAAAAAATATTTCTACTAAAATTTTAATATTAATTTTAATATCAATTAGCTCTAAAAGTTGAGGGGCCGCACTTTGTGGCTATGGGGGCCGCGTGTTTGACACGGCTGATCTAGACAATCGGCTCACAGACGGTCGGCCATCCTTTACCTTCATAAAGATTCCTGGTAATCATTTCTGCTCGAAGTTGAGTCAACCCCCGCTTCGTAATGCGGCTGGAAGGATTAGGCAAATTGACAAAATTCAATTACCTCATCGGGATTTGAACCAGCGACCTTCCGATGGGTTGGAGACATGTTGGAGAGCAGTGAAACGGTTGTGTACTTTAACATAGGCCTATATTCCGACCTTGTGGTGTAAGGTAAGGTAAGGTAAGGTTTGCGTGCCTAAGCCCCAAATATGTGAAGATATACAGGACGCGAGGAAGCCTAAGTCCACTCATTTTGAACCTCTGTGATAGATGTGAGTAGTCACCTGTAGGCTGAGTCCACAGGCATACCCTGATACCCACCGGTGTGGCTGGTCTCTGGATCGATCTGGACGAGGTGATGAGAACAGATGAACGTGGAAATGGGCCTCAGGCTTCAAGTTTTATAACAGCAACATTACTGATCTGGAGAGCCTAATATATGTATATAGGCTACTCAGGAAATCTCGTATACTTTGCAGTTGTTGTGTAACTACGAGTAATAAGTTTATTAGTTGGTTACTGCTAGTTAATTAGTTAGCAGTTGGTTGACAGTGCAATAGTTTTAGCCAACTTCTCACCACAAAGGCTCAAACCCAAATTCCGGGCAGTCGGTGTGGGATTTATGTTGAATAAAATATCACTGGGGTAAATTATTTTCTCAAATTATTATCATCCCTAGAGTTTTCCCAACTTATCTGTCATCAGACGAGGATGGATTGGCAAGTTTTAGGTGGCATTGTTAATCCATTATTTGTCATTTTATTAATCTGTCAGATGCGTCACTTTTCATGCATAAACCCTGTTGAAGGTGATAATTCTGGGAACGGTGCAAGCCGCTACAATCCTGCATCCTAAGAAATAAAAGAGTTTCAATCAAACAAGTATTGTGTGGGATAATTTTAATATGAATTGGAGCTAGAATTTTATTGCCTATTGCCTGTACAGATGTTATGTTATAAATTCATGAAAGGCTTTAGCCTTTAGTGATCCTTCTTATTGTACTTTTCTGAAATTATGATTCATTGGTATAAAATGGCTATTATACGGGGAAAAGTCAGTAAAGAGGAAACAAATGGATAAAAGAAAACCAACGGGCAACACTCCAACCCACTCACAGCAGCACTAGGAAACTATGACATCCACATACCTGTACACTACAATTACACCAGACCTAAGCAGACATCAACAGAACTACGTTGATTCAGTTTTATGTTATTAGCCAAAATTCTAGCGTATTATAATTTTAAAGCAATATTAAACACATGAATAAAGAATAATGGCTCAAGAAAATGTCTCTTATAAAAATATTAAACAATTCCTTTTAATGTATGCCTTCTGAAAATGACCCATGCGGTCAGAAATATGTAAAGGCAGTAAAATTAATTATCTTCTTTTCTTACCCTGGATGGTACTCTTATTAAGATCATTACTAATATGATTTTAACTGTTAAGATGCCGTGCATAAAAGAAATATGTATCTTGATTTGCAATTGGAAAATAAGCGATGATTGTCATATGAAAAAATAATTCATCATCAAGAATTTAACTTATTGACAGGAAAGGCCATCGCTTATTTGCTACAGTCCTGTTCACAGTCGTGTAATTAACAGGCACAATTATCGTCTCGCTGTTGCAGTTCACCGTTCAGGTAGCACTGTCCTTCTGCCACGAAATAATCCTTTTATGTCTGTTATCATGGCAGAGGTTCCGAATATGGAACCACCTCAGACCAGTTGTTATATTAATTATTGAAAGCTCGTTGAGACATCTTCCAATTGATTGCTGCTGCCGGAAGAGAGCCCTGTGAAATAATGCACGCAGAGCGCTAATAAAGACACGGGGCTCCTGTCTGTGTAATTATGTAAATAAGATTGGCTGGTGGCATGTCTTGACAGGTGACCGTGAACTTGATTTATTGCACAGTAGTTTAGGCCCGGGGCTGGGAAGACCATCAAAATTGGCCAAATTTCTTCTCGAGATAGATATTAGGATTCATATTTCGTAGAATGGAGAAAGTGGCTCCCTTCAAGAAGATGGGGCTACTGAAGATTCCATGAGCAAGGCAGTCTTATTATAAGCCATAGTTTATCAATGGCGTTTCTCATTCTTCTTACTAAGTCGCGTAAATTTAGTTCATACACTGATGCCTTTTGAGTTTGACACCGTACTGTTAGGGAAGATATATCATTGCTTCCCTTCCATTGGACTTATTGTCAGTGTACATAACTGCCATATTTAATAATAAAATATCTTACCGGTTTCTTTCGTCACTTCTTGGTTGTTATCGTGTTCACAGTTTCCTTAATTGTGGAGGGAAGGGTAACGAACCAATGAAATAAAAATTCTACCTGCTTTACCTACATGAACAGGACTTAAATTTGTCCCTGTGCTTAATAAATTATACACTACAAGCAAAACGAACCCCGTGGTTTCAGTCCGCAAGCGAACTATACCGACCGAGCGACCGCCGCCTATCGGCGAAGTTAGTGCCAACTTTAGCGGATAGAGGATGTGGCGTGGTCAGCGCAACGAATCCCCACGGCCGTTAATTTCGGTTTTCTAGGCCGGAGAAATAGCTCTTCTGTTATCATCATGAGGCTGAGTGGACCCCGTTCCAGACCAACTACTTCTCAGAAAATCTGGTAGCGCCGGGAATCGAACCCGGGCCCCTGGATCTGTAGCCAGGAACTCTGACCACTAGACCACAGAGGCGGTCAAAACATTGTAACGCGAAAATATGTGGCGGAGTGGAAGTGTGGATTCTTGAACCGGAGACCGGATGTGCCACGCAGAGTTTCCGTGGTTTTCTTTAGTTCCCGCTGAGGAGCCTTAAAACAGCCCATGACCGTTCCATTAAACGTCCTTCCAAGTTTGACATTGGCAGTCATTATTCCGTTTGACCCTGTATTGTCTGTGAATTCTAAAATGCGTTGTTGACCAAACTGTCAATCCGTCTTAATTTAGTTTTCGACATGTTTACAGATTTAGGCACTGTATCTTATAGCGTAACAGAAACAGACTGATTAGGTCTGTGGACCGGAAACGCTTTGTAAATTTAAGACTGTAGGAGAGTATGTATTATTTCAGCAGATGACAGCCATGACTACAGGTTTACATGCTGTTGGTATTAAGATTTTAACACGGGCTACATTGCACCGTTACAAAAATTTGTCTGCAGTGCTGTTAAGGTCATAAATTTAAACAAAATTAAGATATTAATACGTAATTATAGAGACTGGTTATAAAATATATCAAGTGTAATAATCAAGTTTATTGCGGAAGGCAAGTCATTTTAAATTCAAAACTCGAACACTCTTAACCGTGCTCTAGAATAATACAGCAATGGCAGCCTTTCATTATAAACCATGGAAACTAGTCTTGCCTACGCTTAAGTAAAAAGATAAAAAAGTAAAATTGTCCCTGTGTTTGACTAATTAAGCACTACGCCGTGAAAACCTATGAGGGAGTGAATGTCCACGTATTCTTGACTTAGGACCTACTTGGAATCGACAGACCAGGTTCATGCTTCGACCCCTTTACCCCAAGGGAAAGAGCCCCACTTGTCCATTGGATAGGAGACTGAGTGAGCCTCAGAACCGGTCTGAATGATGTGGAGAGGAGAAATATTTTACCCCTACCGGGACTGGAAAGGAGACGGAATATCGCAATCGGTATAGAGACTGGCTACGGGCTGGGCGACCGAGGGGTCGGAATTCGAGTCTCGGCAGGATAAAGAATTTTCTTTTCTCCACGTCATCCAGACCTGCTCTGGGAACCACCCAGCCTCCTATCCAACGGGTACCGCGGCGATTTCCTCGGGGGTTAAAGCTGCCGGGGCGTAAAGCTCTACATTCCAAACTAATGCTAAGGCCAAGAATGGTGGAAGTATACCTCCACTCCCTTACATATCTTCATGATATAGTGTTTAATTAATTAAGAACAGGGACAACTTTGCCGGGATTGGCTCTCGTACCCCTCGACCGTCAAACCTATAGCCAGTCGCTGTACCGGCTGTGCTATCTCAGTATATGAAACTACGAGCATTTATCGAGAATAATTAAATTGTACAAATAAACAAGTAACGTGACAAGCTGACAGATTACGCCAGACGTTCCGTCCATCTTCTCCTTCCTATAGGCGTAAGGAAAGTTGTTTATAACATACATCAGTGTGTCTATCTGCCCCTCTTTGGACTAATTTTTCGAATATAATGAAACTCTATATAAATGTCGTGATTTTGAGCACCACAGAAGCTCCTCTATTCTCATTTTCCCTTTCCTAAAAGAGAAAAGACGCCGGTCACGGTAGCCGAGCGGTCCAAGACATGCACTGTCTTCGCTCGCTTTTAAACCGGGATCGTGGGTTCGAATCTCACTCAGGGCATGGATGTTTAATGTGTGTGTGCGTTTTTCTGTGTTTGTGTACAGGTAGAGGCCTTGCGTCGAGCTGATCACCCGCCCAAGGAGTCCTACCGAATGTGTAAGATCTAGAAAAACCGAAGTGAACGGAGAAGTTCATGGAGGTAGGACTAGGCCCACTGGGGCTGTAGTGCCAAGGAAAAAAAAAAGAGAAAAGTCACACGAGGTGCAAGAACAACAGACGTAATTAGTTACGGCTCTCAAACTTCAGAAGATTAACCTGTATAGAGCTCTCGAGAATATTCTATTTAATTTACCGTAAGATCATACTTATGAAAAGTCTGAGGTTCATTAAGATTTAAACAGGATAGATATTTCCATTTTGATTGAGTTAAAACAAATGAACAGTGATTGTAGATGCAGATTATCTGGAATTTCGTATTTGAGAGACAGTTAAATGGTCACATATTACGTAAAGTGTTGTCACTAGTAGGAGGTTACACGTGACGAAAATAACGGGTTCAAGATCGGATGATTAGGTTTATTAGCACTTTGATTACAAGTTCTCTTAATCACTGCGCTATCGCTGATTTACACTCTTTCCAGTTCACCTTTGCACGCACTAGGATTCTCAGTTTCCAGTAGTCGTCTCGTAACAACGAACGGATCTCAACGCCGAAAATGTCACTTCAAATCACTGTGAATTGTTCTTGCCATTTCTCGTTCAATCATCCTGGAAACTGGGAACTCAACTAAAAACTCTTCAGTAAAGTCTTAACTATACTACACTGCACTGCACTGCACTCTGCACTAATATAAGCTACAACAGGTCTTCGTTATACTCGTACAGGCTCCGCACGGATAGCGCAGAAAACACAAGTCACGTCATTCCTAACCAGCCAGTTTATTGGCGCGCTGACTGTTTTGTATATTGCAGCTCAACAATATGATGACAGAACGAATTTCTGTGACCTAGTTTCATATTCTAATAATGATGGAATTCTTCACTAGCTGTATCTTTCCATGAAGATATTTAATTTTCAACTTATTTCACAAGATTGAGAAGATTTTAGGGGAGACTAACACTCTGGAGAAGGCCGCGCCATAGCTCAAGCGGTTAGTCGCTGGCCTCCCACCGCGGCGGCCCGGGTTCGATCCCGGGTCCGGTCAAATGTGGTTTGTGGTGGATAAAGAGGCGCTGGGGCGGGTTTTCTCCGGGTACTTCGGTTTCCCCTGCCAATCTTCATTCCATCAAATTCTCCATCATCATAATCAACCGGGGCAGGCTACAATAGGCCAATCAGTGGTCGCCGTGCCGAGTGGACCCAGTTAGACTCCAACCCCCACTAAGCGAATTAAAAAAACACTGGAGAAAATTATCCCATGGCATTAGAAGGAAATATGTTTCTGTTAAATATGTGTTTCTGTTTGCATGGAAGCTTTTAACAGAAAGTAGTTTCTTTCTCCGACAGCAATACCTTGCATATCTGGTCTGAGGCGGGCATGCTTGCTAGCCATAACATTCTAATTCAGACTTTGTAGTGTCAGTACCTGCAGACAGACTGTGTTCCGCTGTTCCGTCATAGCAACACTTGTTCTAAAGAAACGTAAGTACCTCTCACCCGTCACCTGAAATGAAATATTATTTCTACATAAACCTGTCAGTACACAACTACTGAAAGGCCGCGCCCTAGCTCAAGCGGTTAGTCCCTGGGTCCCACCGCGGCGGCCCGGGTTCGATCCCGGGTCTGGTCAAGTGGGATTTGCGGTGGACAAAGTGGCGCTGGGGCGAGTTTTCTCCGAGTACTTCGGTTTCCCCTGCCAATCTTCATTTCACCAAATTCTCCATCATCATAATCAACCGGATCAGCTACAATAGGCCAATCAATGGCCGCCGTGCCGAGTAGACCCAGCTGGACTCCACCCCCCACTAAGCGAAAATTAAGCGAATTAAACCAACTACTGAGCGCTTTTGCAATGACAGACGCTGTTGAATTTTTGCTCTCTAAGTAATGTAGCGCTGCTACGTTTACTCGTGCAGTAGATGCAAGACATTTGCTGAAGGGTACGAAGAGTGCCATTAATTATTGAACCAGTTGCGAAATTTTCTGTCTTTGCAAAGCTTAAGTAATGTAATATGTAGTTAAATCGGAAACAATAATTATGTTTCTGGACATTATCCGCCGTTTTGTTTTATTTAGAACATAATATTTCGGAGAGTGGATTCTGTCTCCATCCTCAGGTAAACGATAAGCATTCGCCGAGGAAATTCACTAAGGCAATAAAGCATCTGACTTGTATTTGGGAGATGTTCGGTTCAAAATTCGGCCAGGACACCGACTATCCTGACTGATGGTTCTCTTGATTTTATTAGTGGCTCCAGGGGAATGTTGGGATAGTAGAGACCACGCCCGCTTCCGCCCACAGACTTTCCAATTAATCATTCATTAATAATGCTACTGTTCGTTGCTGTATGTATACCGAAAGCTTCCTTAAATAGATCATGAATAAATAACATAAACACTAATTAGTGTTTGTTGTTGTTCACTTATTATATGACGTTCTATCAGTAACTGAAATTATGTAGCGAATACTTTGTGATGAACTGGCAAGAATGTGAGAGGAAACACTCATGTTTTCCACCGGTACTCACCTAAAGAAACTAACCAGTCGTGTTAAGAGAAAAAACACGCATTCACTTGAGTAAATTCGAAATAAGCACCTCCTTGTTCAGAAGTTTACCTCTGAGCTAACACTCGATAATGTTTGTGAAGCTCAGACAAGAGGAACAACAAATAAAATGCAGATCTTTACGTTAAAGTCTCTTTGACTGTCAGCACTTGGAAGGTTGAAATACAAGTTGTGGATAATGTTAAAGGACGAGCTCGGATATTTTCTATAAGATGTGAAAATATGGGCTGTTTTCAATAGTTTCAGGTCCAGTGTCAGTCTTTTTATTTTTTTAGCGGTGTTCAAATTCAGAGGTCCCATACAAGAAGAACGGTCTTTAAAACCTAAATTAATGGCAATGGGGATCCGTTGCGCTGACCACGTGACACCCTCTATCCACTAAAGTTGGCAGTAACTTCGCCGACAAGCGGCGATCGCTCGGTCAGTAAGGTTTGCTTGCGGATTGAAGCCATGGAGTTTGTTTTTTGTTTTAATACAAGAAGAACATTAAACTGTACGGCTAAATTACATGACATGGCATTACATCGCACCATCATCACCATGTGCACCATACCCACATCTGATTCAGTCTGGCCCGATTCCAAAGCAGAGGCCGTTTCTCGCGGTTCACCGTTAATGATAGAAATGGTGTAAGAGAAGTCGCGTGGTACTGGGGTGTAAGACGGGCATATCCTGTTAGCCGCTGATCGTGATGGACAGACGTTGATCAGTGGATGGGCGGATAAATATGAACTGGATTCATTTATTGACAGACTGACAGATCTGTAGATTGGCAGACTGGTAAATTGGCAGATAATTAGATAGAAGAATAGATATGCTTTTAACTGAAGACACGAGTAGGTGTATTTCAGATTTAAAATACACGTAAGCTTACATTATACCATATATAAACCTGAATATTATACACTTGATGACCTTGGTCAGCAGCTAAAATAAATATGTATTATATATTTAATCTTTTCCCTGACTACTGAGAAGCTTCACTATCTCGCAGCTTGTCAGTAGGAAACAGCTTCCATGTAGAGCCATTGTGTTCTGACTTGCTTCGCCCTGTTTGTGCACTTGCTGAGCATATAGAGCCACCGCATCTTCTGATGATGTGTTGGATGTGGTGCTATGCATTACGTTAAGCCTCATAGCTACGAGAGGATGTAAATAGTTGGGTAGTTGGTGTACTGTGTTGCTGAGCATAAGATACCAATGAGGGATTCATTTCTTTGCCAAATCATACGTATTTGACTTCCTAAATATCAAAAAAGCACGTGGTATTGACAAAATCACCCCCGAAATGATGAAAGAATTGCCAAAAAAAGGATTGGTCATGCTAACATACATCTCTAATGCTATGCTAAGACTTAGTATTTGGCCGAAACAGTTAAAAACAGCAGAAATTATTTTGATACCAAAACCAGGAAAGGACCCAAAAGAATTATCTTCGTATCGTCCAATAAGCTTACTTCCATAATAAACTATTTGAGAAGCTGATACTTCGGAGACTATATATGGACCTAAAGCCAGATGAATGGATGCCTCCACATCAATTCGGATTTAGGAATCATCACTCTACAATACAATAAACACACAGAATCATCCATAAAATAAATGAAGCATTAGAAGACAAACAATACTGCACGTCAATATTTATAGACGTAAGCCAAGCCTTTGATAAGGTTTGGCATGATGGACTCCTATTCAAGATCGGAAAGGTGCTCCCTATAAAATACTTTAGAATACTCAAGTCATAACTGTCTGACCGAGAATTCCGAACACGAGTTAACGAAGAGGTATCCAGCAACTTCACCATCCAAACTGGAGTCCCACAAGGGAGCGTTTTAGGCCCGATATTATACGTGTTATTCACAACAGATCTCCCAACGACTACTTACACTACAACAAGGACATTTGCTGATTACACGGTCATCCTTGCCAGCCATGATGATCTAGTAACTGCCTCGCAAAGACTATAAAGTCATCTAGACCCATTAGAAATTTAGCTAAAAAAGTGACGAGTCCCCATTAATGAAACGAAATCTATACACGTCACATTCACAATGAGAAAAAAGCAGTGCCCAGCCGTACACATAAATAATACTGTAATTCCACAATCATCAATAGTAAAATATCTTTGACTCCACCTGGATTCCAGTCTTACTTGGAAGCAATATATAGCCAAAAAGAAAAAAGAAAACAGGTATACCTAAAAGTAAAAAACATACATTGGATCATTGGAAGTAAATCTGGCACAGCGCTAGATAGTAAAGTACTTCTTTACAAGACAATCATAAAGCCCATCTGGACCTATGGAGTCGAACTATGGGGATGCGCCAGTAAAGCGAACATAGCCATAATGCAACGAAGGCAGTCCAAAATACTGCGGATGATCACAAATGCACCTGGTATGTGACTAATCAGACCTTACATGATGATCTCAATATACCATTCATCAAAGAAGCCATTCAAAAAAAAAGCATAAAACATCATGATAAACTAGGACACCATAGCAATACATTACTGCAGCCCCTATTGGAACAGTAACAACAACGAACAAGGTTAAAGAAATTATGGGCGGCAGATCTACTTGATGGTTGAAGAGGATCTGTCACTGGAGGAGCCCTCATCATGATACAATAAGCACACGAGGACGGTGTTTAAATTAGCAAATTAGCTTAAAGAACGAATTTAATTCTGATTGCTAATAAATATATATATATATAATCATACGTACCAAGTAACTGATCAGATGTGCCAGCTAGGCGGTTGCAGCGCACTCTGGCCGATGGCCACAGATGGATAGACAGACAAATGGATAGATAATGCAATTATGTCTTATATCCCCTTTTGCTCATGGGCTGTATTTAAAAATGCATAGTCTAAGTCATCAATCTTCATTTACTTGTCAGCCATCAACATCTCTCATCCATATCATTTCACGAAGTTTTATTCTTTTCTTGTCCATACTCTTCGGTAGGATTGGCTTGTAATCTCTTTCAGTAGGCCTGCTTTGCAGAAATTTAATTTTCCATGTCTTGGAGTATTCACTTGATATGACACCACAACTTACAGCATCTCCGAACCCTAACTTTTGAGATGCACGATAACTGCTGTACATGGTTATTGGTGTGACGAAGAAGTGAACGGCGACTTGTAAGATGGGCAAGAGCAGAACGCGGGAGCGATCCTACATAACAAAATGCTATTACGTACTCTGTTAGTAGGCGCACTAACTTCATCGCTCCTTGAACAGTGAATCGATTTCGATCAGTCAACCTCCATTTAAATTTATGTTCTTTAAACTCCCAATCATTCCATTTTCTCCCTCTTGCTAATACTTAGATGTAGAGTGACGAGATGATATTTAGACCCTAGTGAAACGAGAGATAAAGTAAGAAGGGATTAGCATAAATTGTATAAGTAAGTAAGTAACAAAGTAAGTAAAAGTATCCCTGTAACAGGCCGTGGAGGCCCATAGGGTTGTGAGACGTTAAGGGTCCCACATTACCTTGACAATCGGCTCAAAGATGGCGGTAAGGTTGTCAGCCTTACACGCCGGCCACGCTTTACTTCCCAGGAAAATTATTTAATTAATTCCTGGTACTCACTTCTGTTAGAGGCTGAGTAAACCCCAGGGCTATAGTGCGGCCGGAAGTTTAGGTCACTTGAAAAAATCCAGTGACCTCATCGGGACTTCAACCCGTGACATAAATTGTATAAGAAGCTACGGAATTACAAACTTCACTGAATGCAGTTATAGTGATTAAATTAAAGAGAGATATAGCAGGTTAGCCTAGCGATAACGCTCTAGAAATATATTCGGTAACTGCCCGGTTCAAATCTCGTCCGGGACACTGAGTATACTGACTGAAGATTTTCGAGATTTTCCTCAATCCTTCCTGGTAAATGCCGGAATATTACCTCGATTAGGCCACAGTCACTTCCTTCAAAATTCTCTCTGTTTCACTATTCACCATCATGCTATTCAATCCTATGCAATCTGATACACTAAAACATCGTCTTCTCGCGATATAGAATGCTTATACACGGGGTTTGGATCGATGATTGGATTGATTTATTGGTGACTAGAGTTCGACTCTAGTTAGCTGCATTGAAAGCTTACCTGTTCATTGCAACATCCAGACTACCTAACATGTACCTGTTGGGTTGGTACGTGGAACAATTCTAGTGTCAAAATTGCTGAAACTTGAACGTAAACTTTCACATGAATAATTAAGAAATAATATGTCGGAATCTATTCATAGTAGTGAAAGTTAGGAATATGAAGTGCAAGGAAGATGGGTACATGAAGAAAGGGTACAAAATGAAGAAAATATGTAGATAAAACAAAGAGTTAGGAAGAATGTCGAACATATGAGAAAAGAAAGAAAATATGACAATAAGATGATAATTTAGACATTAAAGAGATATTAATTAAAAATATTACTCCCTTAAAAACTTAGAAGCAGCAACTAACGTTGGAACATGCAACAGGAATATTCCAAACAGAATCTCAATGAGAAAAATTCCAACATAAATCTTACATGGAATCTCTTGAAATAAAATAGTGTGAAGTAAAAAAAAAAAGTAAAGGTATCCTTGTAACAGACCTTGGAGGCCCATAGGGTTGTGAGATGTTGAGGTTCCCACATTTTCTATATAATCGACTCACAGATGGCGGTTAGGTTGTCAGCCTTACGCACCAGCCCCCCTTTACCCCCCGTACCATTCCTGGTTCTCATTTCTATTAGAGGTTGGGTCTACCCCAGGGCCATAGTGCTGCTCGAAGAATTACGTAAATTGGAAAATTCCACCTCATTTGGATTCGATCTCGCGACCTTCCGGCTTGTAGCATAGTCCCTCAACCAACTACGCTACCGCGTGCCCCCGAAATAAAATTATACACATGAAAATTAATAAGTACTTTCTTGATTCTCTATTGCGGAATGGAAATTGATCATGAACACGACCATGGACGGGCAGAAGCGTTTGTTAATAGACAAGATGGAACGTCTTACGGCTGAAATTCAGACCATGCGAGAAAGGAAGCAGGCCGGAAAGAAAAACTGAGGGTAACCATGTTTGCAAACCAAGAAAAGACTGAGACCTGCGAAGAAGAGTTGCGGACAGCCATAAATGTCCTCCAATAACAGAAGGAAGCCGGCCAAGAAGAGTCGAGGGCCCCGATAAACGGCGAACAGAGGAGAAGGCCGACAAAAGCACAGTCCACTCTGCTCAGACCGAGTTTGAATGAGCCGTCATAAAGCGTGTGGAGGGAGTCGTGCTGTCTGTTGATCAGCGGGCGTAGGTGCATGACCTCACGGGGCGCCCACCAAGGTTTCGAAATAGCGATGAACGGGCCATGGAATGAACCCACAGAACCTCAGTGCCTTTATCTCCTCTGTTCAGGTTACCGTGTTCCCACCAGGCCACGTTCTGCTCGGGTGTTGACCTCCGCCAGAATTTGTCATGAGCCCTTGCCTTCCATCAGCATCTCTGTCATTTTATGTCTAGTTGTGCCTGTTGTATCTCTCTGTCGAGTTCCTTGCAGATGGCCTGGGTTCTCTGGCCAACAGACTCCAGGACGCCCTCCACCCGTTTGGTGATCATTTCTTGAAACTCATTCCGAGCACACCGGTCACTTCCGTCGTCTTTTCTTGAATGGTGTTTATGGAGATTCTCTTCTCTTCTTGTCGGGCCTACCTTTTTCTTCTTTGGTACATATGATGACCTTCAACATTCTTTGGTTTACACACTGTGATCCTCAACTCTTCTTGGCCGGCCTCCGTCCTTTCTCGGATGACCCAAATTTCTGCCGTCATATGTTCCATTATGTCCCTTAACAGGTGTTCTAAACCGATCATGATCGTATACATGGCCATTTGCATGCAGGATAAATGTCAGTTATGCTACCCACAATCCAACAACTCCACTTCTGACACCAGTTGTCACGTGGTTATGAATACACAGTGGATTCGAATATGACGGGTTTATTTGGCAGTGATTTCCTTATTTGCAAATTAATGCAACAGCTTAGAGATATTCACAAGGTATCACAGTTTGTTAAGAGTATTCTTCTTTTCCATGATATGTATGTAATGGCCGTCTTGTAGTGCACTCAGTTTCACGTGTCACTTCACTACATGTTTCGGCAACATTGTACCATCTTCAGGTGCTTTATTTACGCTAAGCTATTGCATTGCTTGCCATCATGTGTCTTTCATAAAATTATTAAAATGTACATTCTTCATCAACTATAATAAAATTTGTATACACTAAAACTTGTTAAGATTATCCATCTTATGCGTCTTAATTCAAACTCGCGTATTGTATGGTTCTTCCACTATGGGAGTCGTTTTTCCTATATTTTTTGTGTACTGTATCTTGTGATGTGTCCATCCTTTTTGGATACGAGCGTTTTAATGTCTTGTTTGATTCCTTGACACTTCATACATCTATGAGTGGGCTCATACAGCGAGAACACTGACTCTCCTGACTTGCTTCGTTATGTAGCATTACTGCGGACAGCCAAGGAAATGCCTTGCTCAACACCTCAACTTCCCTAACTGGAGGGGATTTGTGCTTTCGTCTCATAGCAAATGAACGCTTATTTTCTTACTTCTGCCGTTACACCTTTACGAAGTTTATGAAATTTAGACGTCATATCACAATATATTTCTCAGCATAGTTTAAGAATTTTTGTTATTTGAGGTTGGAGTTTGGCCTAAGAGAAAAGAATTGAGGAGTAACATAAGGGCCGGTTTCTTACATTGCATTCAGGCGATAAGAGGAGCTAAGTGATAAGAAAAGTAGAATATAGAGCTCCGAGATGGTATGGGCATATTATACATACGAAAGAGGGAAAACTGCCGAAAAATCAGTTGCATTCACAATACGGAAGAGATACCAATACATAAGTGAGGATACATTAGGCCTAACTCCATTTTTTAAGATCGAGGTTCGGAAGGTGGAGAATGGGGGGGGGGGAATTACTGCGGGAGCTAAAGACGTCAAACTTATGAACGGATAAAGACAAGAAAGAAAAAGAAAAGTTAATTTATAACAATTTACAACAATTAATGCAACTTGTACTCTTTCCTTTACAGCTGCATGGGGCAAAATTGGCTCTCGACTTTCACACTGTAGAGATCTTGCTGTCACACCCTACAACGCTCATTACACAGAACACGACTGTTGTCGAATCCTTACCATAAACATTTTACAGTAATTTACATGTCCACAGATGGAAGACAGTCCCTCAGGAAATTTGCGTTGATTACATTAATTTGCGTGTGCAGAACATAAAATTATTCCCGCAGGAAATATTCGTTGATTACGGTACCCCTAATTCTGCTGCCTTTGAGCTTGCAAGTAAATACCGTTAACATAAAACACGACTTATTAAAGTGAGCTTTACATTTTTTTAGTTATGATAGGACTGAAATCTGTACTGAAACACTTTAACGGGCTGCTCATATCCGACCGCTGTTCTCTTGATTTAATGGCGGACATGGACAGATACAGTGTTTTCGGACTTTGTCCATGGTCCGGATCACTGGACCAGTGATTGATGCTAACTCTTTCTAAGGGACCTAGCAGAATAGGTGTCTTCCCTCATCTGAAGACGGAAGCAGATCCATTTTCCGAAACATTGTGTTTTTTCTTAGTTATTTAGAATTCGGACGATGGACAAAGTTCGAGAACCCTCTAAAAAAAAAAAAGTAAAGCTATCCCTGTACCAGGCCGTGAAGGCCCATAGGGTTCTGAGACGTTGAGGCTCCCACATTATCTAGACAATCGGCTCAAAGATGGCGGTAAGGTTGTCAGCCTTACGCGCCGGTCGCGCTTTACTCCCCAGGAAAATTATTTAATTAATTCCTGGTACTCATTTCTGTTAGTGGCTGAGTCTACCCCAGGGCCTAGTGCGGCTGGAAGGAACCAGTATCTCTGTGTATGGTCAGAACCCAATAGTGTCTAATGGATAGGACTGATAGGACTGACTGTGCGATTCTATTAGAACTCAGTATCGAAGAGATAAACTAGAGATCAGATACGTGAGTCTTCAACTTTCTCATCAGTAATACCCACATGTAGACTGTAAGGACTTCACGATGAAAGCAACACAAATTACACTGAAAATTTTTACTGTTGAAGTGTGACTCTCTTTAGGAAAATAATAACGCGACCGCCTTCCGCCCGTAGTATATGGTGCAATGAAATATGATGAGTAAAGAACGCCATCTTCTGGGATGTGGCGCCGTGTAGGTCTTGTGTGAACCGACGTTCCTACTGCAGCCTCTTGCTCACGCTGGTTCCTCGCTCGCGGATTTTTATACTCTGAAGATGGAGGCGATACGTTCCTCCGAAGCGTCAGGTCACACAAGATCTCCACGGCGCCACATCGCAGAAGAAGGCATTCTTAATAGTAACCGCTGTCAAAATATGAAATCTTAGAAATGCCAGTAAAATTTGTGTTATAAAGATGGGTAGAAATTTAATATTTGTGTTTTTCATTGTTTCGATTTGTGGTTAAAGTTCAATTCACAACATTTTGGAAAATTATAGACCAAATAAGCAAATTGCAGAGTAATTATAACGAATATAAACGTTTCTTCCATCGATCTTTCAGGTTTTCATTTCATTCATTTTAAGATTAAATCATTTTCCAATTGAAACATGTTTGTTGTTATAACCTGCAGAAGGTCTGTCATTGCTGCACAAAGTTATATACTATTATTATAATTTTTTTTATTGCTAGTGGGGTGGGACTAAGTCCCTTGTACTGTGGCCACTTCTGGCCTATTGTACCAGCCACAGATGAGAGGTGAGGGAGATTGTGGAGCAATTGATAGAATGAAGATTGGCAGGGGAAACCGAAGTACTCGAAGAAGACCTGCCCCAGCGCCACTTTGTTAACCACAAATCCCACTTGTCCCGACCCGGGATCGAACCCTGGCAGCTGCGGTGGAAAGCCAGCGACTAACCGCTTGTGCTGTTGTGCGGCCATTAAGTTAAGTAACCCGCTCCTCTTTAGCAGTGTGAACTTTATTCTCTTGTATCGTTGAACAGCTCAGCACAAGAATCGAACTCTTCTCCCCCCTAGTTGGGCTGCTGTGTGAATCGAGAGACACATCTCAGCACATTACAAAGAGAGCTTATTGGCTTTGCAACAGACGCGGGAAGTGAGCGTTATGTTCAAGCCTAGCGCCAGTTTCATCTACGTTACTAAAGAAAAAGCGATTCGGAAGGCCAAGTGTTCACTGAAGAGAAGCCGGTCTACATCGGCGCTAGGCTGGAATATTCTCCTTGAAAACTCTCAGATTCCTTGAACAGGAGTACGGGATATCAAGCTTCAAGTTTACTCCGTTTCCAAAAATCAAATTTAATGCGTGAATTTAAATTGTATGGGAGTGTTAATAATGGGCGCGAAACGACAGAATGTGTCCAGCAACTGCTGTAATGTGGTCAAGTTTATTTGTCATTTTTAGGCAGTAAATCTGAAATTTTCGCCAGCAGCTAGGAATACTCATGTCCGAACTAGACGAGGAGCCCTTTCGACTATTTTGCTTGAGCCCTTAACAATTTTCTGGAAAATGATAACACCGTATAGTGGCAGTTATTTCACCTCTACACTTTTCTTTTCTGTCGAGACACCAGCAATTCCTGATCTGAATCACCAGTTTGTTTTACATAAGCTAGCTCAGACTACTGAAAAATTAAACAAATTTTATAATTGTCTAAAAGGAGCCCGGATTGAGCAGTCCATATGGCTATGGGCTCGACGACCGAGGGGTCGGAGTTTGAGTCCCGGTTAGTTCAAGAATTTTCAGTTCTCGAATCGTCCAGACCGGCTCTAGGGTCCACCCATCCTCTTATACAATGGGTACCGGGGGCTCTTTCCCGGGGGTAAAGCGGCCGGGACCTCCAACTAATGCCGAGGTCAAGAAAATGTGGATCTATACATCCACTCCCTCATACGTCTTCATTACATAGTGCTTAATTAGTTACCCACAGGGACAGCTTTACCTTTTTAATTGTCTAAGAGGAGAAGTCAGATATAAGGAGACTATATAGCGTTGAGTGGGAAGTTCGTTGTCCTTGCTCGTCGCTTTTTGCTGTATCTTCGGTGGGCGAAGAGTCAAGGGATACCTTTTGTCCGAAACTTCAGTAAAATTGTACTAGACTACCCGTTGTTATATCGCAGAATATTCTGAACGCCATGGGAACCACAAACACAGCAACGCATGTACTTTTTCTGACGGAAGTAACATCATAATATAATATTTTGAGGAATGGCCGACCTTACGGAGAGACATCACACCGTAAAAACCGAGACACAGTAGCTACAATTATATCAAGAGGCAGTATAATGCAGAATGTTTTGTAGATATGAACTGACTGACGATAAAATTCCAGATTTCACACCAACAGGAATTTTCTATGTACTAAAATTCCATACGAATTCCCAAGATATACGTTCGCGATCTTCAGCGAATTTGTTCTGTTTAATTTATTTCGCATTTACCACGACTTTCTTGTCTTTTATTTGCGAACCCTTCTGTATGACATGCACTGGGAACGTTTCGTGCTGGTATGAAGCGGACGGAGCTAACGTAAGAGCGTGCCTACTTTTGTCATGGCATTTGGGTAAGTCTGTGTTGGCTCCTGACGCAGTCTGGCCAACATATGGCATCAGTCAGCAGCAGGAATGAAGAAGAGTGAGTACGGTACTTGACCGTTTTGAAACAGCACAGAACCAGCAGGCCTTAATTTAAGGATAAATCGTTACCTGCTTTCGTATTCCACTCCTTGCTGGAGGGCTACTCCGCTTCAGAATTATTACCGCTGCCTGTGTCCTGTACCTAAAACCGCCGTACATCCAATAATAAACATGATAGTCACTGTATGACGCCATATTGTAGCATTAAATTTTCTATTATACTCCTATTAGCACACGAGGCCGAACGTCACAACCAAGTGGTTACTAATCCTGCCTCGATTTCGGGAAGGCTGGCTACGAATCTCGGCCAGGATATTAATATCCTGATTGGTTTCACCCAGTCCACCCAGGCAGATAACAGGACATTACTATTCGCTAGTCTATGGCTGTTTCTTTCCACCTTCTTTAAAATGCATTATTCACCAAACATCTTATCATCGGACATAATTTCAGAAATTGAAAGCTGCGTTAAGTAAATCAGGAATAAAACACGAGTTAAGTCATCTTTGCAAGTGATGACAGAGATGGATATGAAAGGAAATTGCCGCGGTTTATTTTAAGAAATTTTGTTGAAATCCATCCGGATATACCTACGGAAACATACGGCAGTCATCATCAATAAATCCAACTTGTTTATCATCAGATCACCGCCGAATCCAAGTGAGCAGTTCTGCCACTGAGCTGACATGTTCAGTCAAAAAGATCCTTCCAACAGAACCATCGCCGCTATCTGTGACATGTTCTTACCCATCGTAATATCCCGCTGTGATAGGATGACATGATATAGCAGAAACATAACAGATATACCCTTGTGCTTGAGACCAGCTTGGAGTGAAGACGCGTAGGTGTCTTCATACCTGACCGTCTTATCCCTAACAGGCAGACTTAAGCTCCTCTTGTGGACGCATTTATTTGTGTGATAAAGCCCCTGGTGCCCATTGAATGGCAGGCTTTTATGGCCATAAGGACTGTTCTACATGCGGCAGTGAACAAAATTTACAGGGACTGAAAGGCGATCATCCCATCCGCATTACAATTATATCATCATCATAGTAGTAGTAGTAGTAGTAGTAGTAGNAAGATCAGAATTTTCTTGAAATTATAAGCTTTGTGAAAATACTTTTAAATGTAAGCTTCTTAATATAAATTATAAGTAGTCCCTACACAGTTTTCTATAAAACTGTCTAATTATATGTAACAGCTATTTGGAATTGTTCGATCACATAGTTTTTTGAAAGGAAGCTCAATTTCTCTGCGAAGTTTGTAACTGCTTTTTTTTGTTTTGCTTAGAAAGTTAACTTACAACTTAGCAGAATTTCGTTGAAATATTCTAGAGTATCTTAAGTTCATATAATTTAAATTGAACTTCCTCTCCTTAATTTCTGATTCCGCACTCTTTCTGCTCAAAATCTAAGGAATTTGGCGAACATTAGATAAAGGCCAATACTCGTACATATTTAAGGGACAATCCTATCGACTACTTAAAAGGCAAACAATTGAATCTAGGTTTCAGGTTCTCACGGCAATGAATGTGAAGATTTCGAAAGTTGAGTCGACTGTCTACATGTTCATGTTCTCTGGTAGCAAGTTACAGACGTTTCGGAGGGACATGATGCTTCCATTCTCGGTGTAGAAAGCCTGAAGTTGAAGGAAAAAACTTCTTGCGGAACAACTGTAAATTTAAACAAGGCTACACAGCATCACATCCCAGCAGATAGTAATCTTCAATTAAAGTTAGACTTTAAATGGTTGAAACACAAGAAGTGTGGTGGAAGAAAACGTGGCAATGCATTTAAAGAATACATATAATCTTGTTAACACTCTGCTTTTTGCATTAAGATCAAGAAGTGTCGGTAGATGTGGTGTAATATAAATCCGAGTTCTCCTGTAACGATGCATTCTGGTGTCTTCCGCGAGTATACAAGTACCAGAAGCCTCTGGGCGGGGCGTTGTAATCCAGATGTTAACAAAGAATGAAGTCTGTTGCTACAACAAGTGACTACTAAACATACGAAAGGTCTTCCTGGTCTATCCACATCAAACTGCTAGTTGGGGTAACCGCAACAGAGAGAAGTGTAAAGGCGCGTCCACATTACTCGTGCTCGTGCTCGCCAGGCTTGTGCTCGTCGGGAGACTCGTCTGGCTTTTACTTGTGCTCGTAAATCTTCGTCCACACTACTTCAGTTGCTCGCCAGGCTTCGGCGCGTGAGGATCCGTATATTTACTCGCAGTGTGTATAGGCTGTAGTCGTATTTTAATTTATTTGCTATAGTTTCTAAATTAAAAATTTAAAATTTGCTTCTTTCGTAAATTGTCATATCGTCCACATTACTCGCGAGCATAACGAGTCACACAAGCACGAGTAATGTGGACGCGCCTTAAGAGTGCGTCGACCGAATTGGAGTTTCAGTGCGCTGTACTTGATGTGCGGCAGCGTATTGAACAGGCACGCTAATTCATCTACAGCCTGTCTGGCAAGTGTTCCATACATGCAGACAGAGTATCGACTGGTTCGCCCCTCGGGATACCGTTGTGTGGAAAGTATTACACAGTCTCTTGATTTATTCATACTTCGGTCTAACCGCTTAATGACGCTAATTGTATGCATTAAAACATTCATAATGTGAGATTAAACTTTGATTTCCTTGAAATATTATATTTTAGTTATATTGTGCGTATCATTCCGTCGCTACAATAGGGACACAACATATATTTGTCATTTCTTATAACATGCTTCGGATCATTGAACCATCATCAGGTCTTTTACGTTCACCTGTATTTGTCTTCTAGTATTCCCACATTGGCCAGTGTTTTTTTTTTCTTTTCGCTACAGCCCTCATTTGGGCCTAGGCCTACCTCCATGAAACACTCCGTTTCACTTCGGTTTTACTAGATCTTAGACATACGGTAGGACTCCTTGGGCGGGTGATCAGCTCTTCACCTGTACACAAACACAGAAAAACGCACACAAACATCCATGCCCTGAGTGGGATTCGAACCCAGGATCCCGGCTTCCGAGCGAGCGAAGACAGTGCATGCCTTAGACCGCTCGGCTACCGTGACCGGCACATTGGCCAGTGTTTACATATTGGAGTACTGGTTTTCTTAGTAGTACATAAAGCCGTTATATATAATTATGTTGACTTTTGAGATTAAATATTGATTGTTAAAACGTTAAATTTCCTGAAAGTAACAACAAAAATAAAATAATAAAGAAACAAATAATAGATAAAAAAGAAGGGGAAGTGGGAGCGGATGTGTACAGCATAAGCTGTACACTAGAGCAGAATGCATGAAGTGCTTGAGTTTTGAAGGCTGTGGGTTAGAAAACAGCTTTAGGGCACTATCTTGTAATTTGAGTTGGGGAACAGAGGAATCTACGTAATACTTCAAACTGGCCGCGCCATAGCTCAAGCGGTTAGTCGCTGGCTTCCCACTGCGGCGGCCCGGGTTCGATCCCGGCTCTGGTCAAGTGGGATTTGTGGTGGACAAAGTGGTGCTGGGGCAGGTTTTCTCCGAGTACTTCGGTTTCCCCTGCCAATATTCATTCCACCAATTGCTCCACAATCACCTTCACCTCTCATCTCCCACCCCACTAGCAATAGAAAAAACACCTCAAACTCAAATAGGAAGTATAAGATTTAAACACTACGTCACAATTTCATGTGCTGTCACACCACAGCCGAGGCGAAAATTTGCTTCATCCGGACGAAGGTGAATTAGGAACCTGGGAGAAGTGTACCGAGGTGTGTCCTCTGTTACAGGGAGGAGGGAGGGGCTTGGAGTGTAATTGTGGAGGGGTAGTGTCTCGGTCTGTAGAACGAGGACGAACAACTGAGCATCATCATCCGCTCTGCTTTTACTTTCACTTTCCCATGGATCGAGATGTTTTGTGGAGCAATACAGAGAGCTGCTTGGAACCTTGCGTACAGCTTTATCTCTCCATAGTCGCGTTCGCACAAAACAGACCTCGATAATCCTGACCTACTCCTTTCGTTCTCTTCTTGTTGATTGATTGACTAACTCTCCCACTCGAAGTTGGAAGTAGCACATTCCTCCGAAACGTCCGTAAATTCTGGGATACTACACAGCGTCCCGTCCGAGAAGTTAGCCACGTGGGAAAATGAAATTTCGCAATTACAGATCAAGTCTGCAAATAATGGAAAGAGCGAGGTGGTGTTTTCTCTGTCCTAGGCAAGTGTTTGTTGAATGAGCACCACTCCTGACGCTTCCATTGTTCTGGCAAAGATTTCACGTGGCTTTCCATGGTCACTAAAGGCGATACAAGAACAGTGCCTATAGCCATATTACAGTGGGCAATCATCCACTTATTTCCTTTGTGTCAATGAGGTGGGCAGGACATGTAGCACGAATGGCGGAGAAGAGGAAGCATATAGGATATTGGTGGGAAAGCCAGAACGAAAGAGACCACTGGGAAGACCAAGACTTGGGTGGGTGGACAATATTATAAATGGATCTTAGAGAGATAGGATGGGATGGTGTGGATTGGATTGATGTGGCTCAGGATAGGGACCAATGGAGGGCTCTTGTGAACACGGTAATGAACCTTCGGGTTCCATAAAATGCTGGGAAATTCTTGAGTAGCTGCAGATTTGGCTTCTCAAGAAGGGCTCAGCTCCATAAGTAAGTCATTCATGGCACTCGAATGTCATCGGCTTTACGCAAGATCAGTAAATGAAAACAAATCATCTGATAATTACGCAGTCCGGTATGTACTATTGTCACTTTCCTAGTTGCAAGCCTAGAATATGCTCATACACCAACCCTTTCTATCCTCCCGTTCTTATCTGATCGCAGATAATCATTATTTCGTGTCAGCAACTGATGCAAGTTTCACTTAGTAAGAAGAGGAAGTTTCTTCTACTACAAGACCTATGAGGGCTATAATGCGGGGGGTGGAATCCCGGCAGTGACAACATTTTCCCCTCTCCACAACATGTCGTCCGGCTCTGGGGCTCACCCAGCCTCTTATCCAATGGGTACAGGGAGTGATTTCGAACAGGGTAAAGCGGCCTGGGCGTGAGGCTGACCACTCACCTCCAGCTAGTGCCGGGATCAACAGTGATGGGGCTTAATAAATGAAGCAGAAAGGAAAAATTTGCCTTTACCATTTAAAGGGCCTCATCGATTTTTTTCTATTCTGCTTCACCTAGGATAAGTCTAGATGTGCAATATGCACAAAGTATTGTGCTCATTGCCTTGTATGTTTTGCGATAAGAAACATATTACAGGGACCGGCAGAATGATCTCCCTGATTTAAAATTTCCGCCGCGCAGGAGCTATTGGCAGTGGGCGCGTGGGGGATGTGTCTTCGTGCAGCAGAAGCCATGCCATTTCTGTTCCCATCATGCCGTGGAATGGTGATCATCGTGCGCAAGTAACTGAAACAGGGGCAGCTGTGGAAGTTCTTAGAGAAATTTTTTCCAGGACTCCTCATCTCATTTGGTGGTGACATCCCGCGGCCGGCTCGCTCACCAGAACTATCCCCTTATGATTTTACTTCGAGAGGGAAGAAAAATTAACTTAGTTACTCTGAAACCAACCGAATGGCGGATCGGAGGTGAAACCGTCAAAATAAAGACAGAGATCTCGATAATATTCTGACTGGTGAGCGTGAGCGTAAACCGCTGGTAGGGGTGGTCGATGAGTATGGAGCAACGGTGGAATGATTAATGGGAACAAACGAAGAAGCTCTAACAGTTCCAGCGCCATTTCGTTAACCATATATTTGACATTAAGTTTGTGAGGATTAAACTCGAGGATCCGCGGTAAGAACCCAATGTCTGACCGCCCGAGACTTGGCATGGTCCAGCGAGATGAATAGATAGGAAATTAATTTGTAAGAAAATCCTCTTAATGTGCAAGAACTGCATCCCGTGGGGAACGCAACTAACTAACAAATAAAATAACTGTATTTTTAATTGTTTACTTCGTGAAGTAACTACTAAATGACTAGAACGGTTCGGGTCTGAGAACTATGTTTCAGGGAATTCCGCACCTTGCGACGCATCTGTAGTGGTGACCCTGCCTGCAGTGACTTTCAATTGAAGAGACTGATGAAGATTATGTTCCTCCACAGCTGCGGGGAGTCACGCAATACTAAAACACGTTCTTCTTATTTCATAACTGTTCCTGTTACTAAGTGGCGAGTGAGCAAAGAAACAAGTTTGTGTCCCTAATAAAGCTTATTCATAAAACCACTCTTCCCCACCTCAGTGAGAGACAAATACAGCGACAGTGCCTGCAGCTGGTTCTTCAGGCTGTTGGTTGGAACACTGTACGGTTTACGCTTTTGGGCATAATGCTATTCTTTACTGTACTGTTCGTTAACGTGGAAATTAATCGTACGTAGGTAGATGTGATGTGCGTGGATCTCGAACAGACTAGCCAAACTTCTGCTTGACACTTTGCCCAGAATGTGGTGGCACTCACCACACGACTCTATGTCCGAGTCGTAACATCCGTCGCAGTGGTCAGCGATCTTGCTTCTTATTCAGGCTTTCCAAGATTCCATCCTTCATATTCGAACATTTTACCCTCTCTTTACGAGTGGTTTCTGGGAATGTCACTTAGAAGAGGCCACGACACATCTTTCCTGTTATTATTTACAGCCC
The DNA here is from genome assembly GCF_002891405.2 of Cryptotermes secundus. Classification (NCBI taxonomy): domain Eukaryota; kingdom Metazoa; phylum Arthropoda; class Insecta; order Blattodea; family Kalotermitidae; genus Cryptotermes; species Cryptotermes secundus. The sequence continues at coordinate 2,136,178 of NW_019721526.1, forward strand.
TCCTATTTAGAGTAATGTTGAGACCGCGTCGTTTGTCAACACAATAGAGTCTACAAGCAGACGGATGTCTACTATGTTTCAGACGCCTCTCATTCTACAAGTACTTCAATTAAGCAGAACATGCTCACGGAAACACAGACCTAAATATTGTTTAACGCATTGTAAGAATTGCTTACCCATCACAAGGAATTTGTTCTTGTGCGCTGACTGCAAATATAAATGATTAAGCGTCTGGCTGTAGGAGCTTGATCTACGGCAAGTAAGGCACCGAGCTAGGGATTTGTGATGGACAAAGTGACGCTGGGGCGTGTTTTCTCCGAGTACTTCGGTTTCCCCTGCCAATATTCATTCCAACAAATTCTCCATCATCATAATCACCCGGGTCAGGCTACAATAGGCCAATCAGTGGCCGCCGTGCCGAGTGGACCCAGTTGGACTCCATCCCCCACTAAGCGAAAAAAAAAGGCACCGTGCTACCGAATGAGTCTAAACTTTCTTTGATATTAATGTTCAAAGGATTATGATGTGATGTGGTAGAATTCTTTAGTAACACTTTCGCTGTAAGTAATGGAAACCAATATCAAGTGAGTGGAATGAACACATGAGGAGTCATAGGCGTCTAACGAAATCATATAATAAAATTGTGTGCAGTTACGTTAGAGAAGAGCCAGATGTAATTTTGGAGTTACAATAACGAATAAAAAATGAAGTATTTCAGGTTTAATGAGCTATGCTTTTGAATTACAGAGTAATCTTGTCATCGTAGCCTATGTACGTCTTGTAAGGAAGTGCAAAATATCAGATAAATTTAGATTATATCAGTAATATTTAAACTAATCCTATATATTTGTAATTGAGTTAGTAAGAAATTACAGTACTTTCCCTGATGAAATGACTCATATGTTTCAGCAACTGATGCGAGATCGATTAGTTAAACATGGTTTCTTATAAGAAACCTTAACACATTTATTCTCAAAAACTCTGGAGAACGGTTCAGTATAATAATTTCTGCAATATTCAGTCCTCTGGAAAATAATTATTTTAAACTCAATTAAAGAACAGATATAATGTTTTCAATATTTATTATGTAACGCTCGTTACGAGACTGACGACTTATGAATGCACACCAATTCCAGTGAATATATGGGACGATAAACAGAAGATTTTCAGGCATTTAGGGGTGTATGACTATAGACGAGGTATGGATTTGTGAATGGATTTATTGACCACTTATACACACCTCTCGTAACCGCAAGTAATTACAGCGCCATCGCTAATATCAACACTTTACAAACCACCACAGCAGACGCTAAACCTTTTTCCAGCCTGCTGTGACTTCAACAAATGTTCACTATCGATGGCTTCTTACAGTGGGGATTCTTCAGCTTCCCGCGCTCACATCGTTACTGTCCGGCGAATATCCCGCAACCAAACTATCTCAGCCGGCCTGGGGTCCTCGCTATACAGCTTCGGGACGCACCCAACCGAAAACACCGCCTCCAACAATCCATCTATTGTTGTTATGTGCGGTTAGCTAATGATAGCCCTGATAGCATTTCCGCGGGAACGTGTTTACCGAGCTGTTGCTCAGAAACGGCTATTTGTTTATTCGCCTATTGCATAGTAATTTCTGTACTCGTTTGTTTCGAGGTCTTAAGTTAATACGCCACAATTTTAAAAAAGACAATGCGGAAGGAAATAAAATTATAATATCATAAAACAGTGATATTCCTGGCACATTATGTGACAGTGAGTCTTGGGCTAAGAAGCATAAAACCTGCAGCAAGTGGTGAAATTAGTAGTGAAGATGCGACAGTGATCAAATGTCTGTTCAGTAAACAATAAAACAGATTGCTAAGGTGAGAAACTTGTTAAATGGACACCTAAAGCCTGCTTAAGCCAAAAGGACACGAAATATAGATAGGCCATTTAAAAGAATGCACTGAAGTCGAATATCTACGGGTCTAAACCTTGATTATCAAAAGAATAAGATTCAGGATCCCTCGTTTATTGTTAATTTCCGTAGTAACATATAATTTATATTGTTCACATAAAACAAATGACTTTAATTATTGAAATATAAGAGAATGTCTTTTGATTATCTTAAACACCAAATAATGCTTTGCAGTAATGAGATATCCCGACCTTAGCTTGGAGAGAGGTAATGGTGAGCATTTCATCATTCAAAAATTGTAATCGGGTGGCCTTCAGTTCTGACGAATGCGGAACCAAGTAGTGGCATTGCACACTCGGAAGCTGTGTGTTTGCCGCTCCGCGATGCATGAAGAGGAGTCGCATGCCTTCTGCTGTTCTGTCACGTTGTTTGCTGTGCGTGTTTCTAACGGAGCTACTGTGTTTGTTCGATGCTTCATGAAAATTCGGCAGCAGAATTTGTTACTGCATAACTTAGGCCGCGCCATAGCTTAAGCGGTTAGTCGCTGGCTTCCTATCGCGGCGGCCCGGGTTCGATCCCAGGTCTGGTCAAGTGGGATTTGTGGTGGACAAGGTGGCGCTGGGGCAGGTTTTCTCCGAGTACTTCGGTTTCTTCATTCCACCAATTGCTCCACACTCACCTTCACCTATCATCTGGGGCTGGTACAATAGGCCAGAAGTGGCCGCAGCACAAAGGACTTAGTCCTACCCCAATATCAATTAAAAGAAAATAATACTGCATAAGTTTAATAATACTCATACTTCATCTGAACGATATCTTTCTTTCTGGTGTTAGTTTTAATACAGTCTCAGTTTCTCTGACTATATACAATAGTGTCTAATGGATGCATGATTAGTAAATAATAAACTGGCAGGTATTTGAAAGGAAGCTGTTGTGACATCATTTGAAGTGAGTCTCAGAACATGTAAGTCCCAGTTAAGATAGCCGCTGTCCCAGCCGAAATTCGAACCAGAGATCAACAAAATATGTCTGTATCGTTAAATCCATTTCATGGTGCCCGGTCTAAACAGCTGTGTAGATTTGTGGTATGAATACAGCATGTGCCTGCAAGTACACATACACTTGCACGGCACAATTTCTTAGGCCTGCCGAACCTGGTTTGCGACTGTACAAAGGAACTGACATTTATCCCTTTGGTAATCTATAAGTTAGTTCTTATTCTGAATATTAATATAGATATTGTCACGTGTATTAGTGGATTGGATGATTGGATTTATTGCACTTTATACATTCACACAGTTCGGGACTGCAGGTTCTAGTCTTCACTAGTCGTATCCTGGCAACGGATTTCATATCAGTCTCATTGTCACTTAAAATCACACATGAAGTCTTCTTTTCAGAGCCTAATTAATTTCTTGCCATGATTCTCGATTCAATTTAATCCCTCTGCTCCAAAACTCATATTCCGGCAGGCTGGCGTCTCGAAACTCCACTCGACTTCTCTCCTGTTCTATGCTGTCGAACACTCTTTATAACCAATCTGCACGAACAACAGAGAAAACACAGCCTCTGTTACTAAGGAGGCGTGTTTACTGATCGGTTGCCTAGCAATGGATATCTTATTGTTTCGCATGTTGGCTCCCGCGGGAATATGCTTACAGAGTCGTTGCCTAGTGATGGGTACACACGTCACAATACGTTGTATAAGTAAGATCTGTCTATATTTGTTCGTTGGATATGTTCACCAGAAAACGAAAAGAAGAGAAAGCTTTAAGTAAATAAGAACATTGTCGTGTGTTGCCATTTTAGGGGTTCAGCTGTCTTCAAGGTTATGTTTTGCAAACTCTGTTTGTAGATTATTTATTTTGGAAATGATCAAATCATATTTTTCGTTGCCAATTTTGCAAAGTAACTGCGTCACCGCCCAAAAAAAAAAAATACGAAATTCGGCATGGTACTAAGAGATGCAAAACGGCGGAAAGTGTCTTCTTTTATTCAGTTGATAATGTACGTGCTTCACCTCCGTACCAGAACATTAAAGCCTGAGTTAAATGAAAGTATTATTTTGTGCGAGATTCTTTCGTTTATGAAATCAATGTACCTCACACTGCAAGGAAATAACCGGTTAGAGGTTCATGACTGCAGTTGTTATGATAAATATTTGAGCATACTGTGGTTAAATTTGGCGGTGAAAGGAGTAAACTATGTGACAAGAAATATTTACATATATGCGGTTCTCTAAGGTAGTGAATATTAATACATACAGGTCAAATGAATTTGTTTTCTTTTTTTTTATTTATAGACGCTAGCGCAGTCTGTATAGCGACTGGCTACGTGATGGACGACCGAGGAGTCCCAGTAGGGTCAAGTATTTTCTCTTCTCCACGTCGTCCAGACGGCCTCTGGGGTCCACCCAACCTGCTATCCAATGCATACTGGGAGCTCTTTCGCCGTGGGTAAAACGGCAAGGGCGTGAAGCTCACCACTCACCTCCAAATAGTGCCGAGGTCAAGACAGTGTGGGTCTATACGGTATGTCCACTCCCCCATACGCCTTCATGGTGTAGTGCTTAATTAGTTAAGCACAGGAACAACTTTGTCTTTTTACCTTATAGACGCACCAATATTCAGATGAGAGGATGTAGACATAATGCTATCACTGGTTCTCCTGTCCCTCCACCTAGTGAACAGAATCTGTGAAAACTACGTGGAAAGTCATAATCATGATTTTACATGGAACAAAGATGAGGAACAAGCAACACAGCCTCGTCTTGGAGCCTCACATTTTCTTTTATTTAATTTGGTTGCTAATTTACAATCTACTCTAGTGACAGCAGAGTAATAAGTAAATGTTGGAGTGTCGTAGTAGCTTGTTGTGATTACCATCCACTGGTGTCTTCACGCGTCTCCTAGGTTAGGTCTTCCGGCCAGAGGCGTTTTAGTCTTCTGTTCGCCAGGGGTTGAGCGGCGAGTTCATTTATCAGATAGTTGTCGTGGTCTATAATGCGATCTCTATATTTGGTGGCTTTCTTGTTGATGACTTCCTTTATGAAGGGAATTCCGAGATCTGCATGAAGGGTTTGATTGGATACGAACCATGGGGTTTTTGTCATTGAGCGTAGCATTTTTGACTGGAACGTTTGTAATAATTTCGTATTGGAGGGTTTACTGCATCCCCGCAGTTCAATCCCATATGTCCAGATGGGTTTTAATATGGTTTTGTAGATTAGGAGTTTATTTGCCATTGACAGTTGGGAGTTTGTGCCTAATAGCCAGTTCATATTTCTTGCTTTTGTTGTTAACTGCAGTTTCTTAGCTTGGATGTGAGCTTTCCATGTTAGTTTTTGGTCTAAGTGGAGTCCGAGGTACTTGACTTCGGATTGTTCTGGAATTGGTGCGTTGTTTATTGTAACTTGTGGGCACGTCCTACGTTTGGTGGTGAATGTTATTTGTTGTGATTTAGTGTTATTCACTTTGATTTTCCATATTCATAGCCACTCCTGGAGAACATTTAAGTAGTTCGGATACCACCTAGCTTCCTCGTGAGGTTTATGCACCAGGCGTGATTGCATACACACACACACACACACACACATACATAGACAGAAAACTCTTCCGTCAATATGGCGTTTGTGTTAGAATCGTGACCCTTGAGTATTTGCGTTCACTCATCTGTGTCTTCCTCATTGCGCCTAAATAAATTCACACGGTGCATGTATGGAGCTTGTTTACACGACGTGTCAAGCGGCAAAGTGAGTTACACGAAGTGGCTTTTGTGACGTACCTCGCACATGGCTCGTGCAAACGCAAGAAAAAAACTGCAAGATGGCGCTCTTGGAGTAATCTGACTCAAAAGAGGGCCTCTTGTAGCCTGCCCCGGGTGATTATGATGATGGAGAATTTGGTGGAATGAAGATTGGCAGGGGAAACCGAAGTACTGGTTCCCCGCTCGCGGAGTGGAAGGGACTGCTTCTGAAGCGTAAATTCACATGAATCTTGGATAAATAACTTGTGCAGTTGTGAATTAGATTCATCTGTTAGATGGACTTTCGTAAACATGGCGACGAGCCTTGGAGTTAAAGGTAAAACCAAGGAAATTCTAGCCGCTAAAAAGAACATTTCTGTTCCTCTCTTTTGAGCATTCTGCACGTCAAGAAAGAAATACCGGGTCCGATGTCATGAAGGTTACTAATATTAATGTATTTCAGAAACATTTCTGTACCTTTCTATTCAAAATGGCTGCATGAAAGTGGTTGTCAAATTGTGAGGTGGATTATGAATAAAGCTCTTATACGAGCAACCTCACCAAGTCTCATCACAAACAATCACGTAAATGTATTTATTTTAAGCATTTGGGTATTTTACATGCCGATCTAGAAAACTGATATTAACGGCCGTAGGGATTCGTTGCGCTGACCACGCAACACCCTCTATCCGCTGAAGTTGGCACTAACTTCACCGACAAGCGGCGGTCGCTCGGTCGGTATAGTTCGCTTGCCGACGAAAACCACGGAGTTTGTTTTTGTTTTTTTGTTTGGGTATTTTACATGTTAGTCGTACATCTCGCCTTAAAGTATGAGGTGAAACAACCAATAGTATTAACTTTCAGTATGTGTAACATTCATTCCTCAAACTCTGAAAAATGTGACACACACACACATATATGTGTGTGTGTGTGTGTCACATATATTTATATATATATATAAGCTCCTTACTATGTGAGGAATCCAATCACATGCGTAGCATTTAAAGAACCTCCATCTTACATAAACACATAAAAGGTAAAGCTATCCCTGTAACAGGCCGTCGAGGCCAATAGGGTTGTGAGACGTCCAGGCTCCCACATTTTCTACACAATCGGCTCATAGACGGCAGGTAGGTTGTCAGCCTTACGCACCGGCTGCCCTTAACCCCCCCCTCCCAGAAAGATTCCTGGTATTCATTTCTGTTATAGGCTCAGTCGACCGCAGGGCTATAGTGCGGCTGGAAGGATTAGGTCAGTTGAAGAAAATCAAATGTCCTCATCAGTAATCGAACTCGTGACCTTCCGGATTGTAGCATAGTGCCTCAACCAACTACGTTACCGCATGCCCCTAGATACCCACATTTTAAAATTAAAGTAAGTAGCAAAGAGCTCCTGTCTCCCCTATGAGCTACATTAATCAGAGATTTTTATTTCTTTACAATTACAGTAAAATGTCATGAATTCCTTAACTCGAAAGCAGCCAACTTTAAATGCAGCTGTTCAAATTTCTTCTGCATAAGCATAGGAGACTTCAAAATGTCATTGTTCAACTATAATGAAGCATGGACCTTCCTCCGAAGTATCTTTTAAAGTTGCATTCATTTTGTTATTGCACAAGAGTCTCGTCGTCGTTCATCATCATCATCATCATCATCAGTTCTAGTATTAGGCGTGTTGAGACCCATTACGGATGTTACATAAGAGAATCCTTCAGTCTTTTCATAAATCCTCCAAAAGTTTTTTCCTTTTTGGTTCATATTTTAAGACCTTTTGTGGAATGTTGTCAGAGCGGATCTCGTCAACGTCTGTGCAGTGTAAAAGTCTAAATGTTTATAAACTCAGAAGTACTGAGAAACGTGTGTTTGCTTCGAGACGACAGCAGACGTTTGGGTATACTGTGTGCTACACGAACGACACGACACGACACGACGATGCCGGTTTAGGACGTCCTTACATACACGTAGTAACTTCAAGGCAGTGGCGATGGAAAGGCAGGAATATCTTTCAGTAGAGTAGCCTGAACGTCTGTATGAATGTTCATCTCGAATGGTTATCGCATCTTGTTTAGAATTGAAAATAGACCACTGAAGCGCCAATCAGGTCTGCAGCTTGCTTAATGATCAAGATAGTTGATGCATGGTAACTAGACATGAAAATTAGTGAGTTGATATATAGTTTATCTAGCCTCATTTTAACGAAATTCATCGAGTTGAAATACACTTGAAATGGAAGCAATGGAGAATCGCATTGCGCTCTGTGTAATTATGCGGTATATACCTGAATACAGGGCGACCCACTATTTTACCAATGAGCAAAGCAGTAAAACGTTCTTTTTAACAAAATTGAACAAGCTATTTATTTCTTATGGGTCTAAGCAAAACTACACTATTAAGAAATAATAAATTCAAAAATTAATACTTTAAATATAATTGCGCGTATTTTCACAAATATCAATGTGATTATGAATTGTAATCCATCACATTTTTCATATTTATTCTTAAGGACCCTAGAATTAATGCGGTTCCTTTCTTTTATAACATGCAATTTACGAAAATCCTCTCCTTCTATTGGGCTAATAAGGTAGAATTCTTTTAAAATTGTCAACTTAATTGAAATCTAAATAAATCTTTCAGAACTTGATTTTCACTACTCTCTTATACAGAGTGAATCGTATAGAACCGGCCCGATGAATTTGCTAATAATTCCGCAGGTGATGCATATAACCGCTCACAATTACGACATAATAATCCGTGGGCCGTGCTGAGTCGAATGGTGTGCGCATGATCCGGCAAGTGGCAGCCCTTATGCTGCAAGGTCAAGGACAATGCCGAAACGTGTCTGCAGTGCGCAGGCGACAGTCATGGAGTTCACTGCTTAACAGCGGGTGTTTCTAATGCCTACTTGAAAACGGCGGACACTTTCAACACCTGCTCTGTTCACGGCACACAATCCAAGATAAGATATGTGTAAATTACTTTAATATCTGTATGGTATATTTTATATTACACCTCATTTCGTCGGGCCGGTTCTATATGAATCAGCCTGTAGCTTATGCAAACCGATCATGATTGGTAAAAGGTAAAAGGTAAAGCTATACCTGTAACAGGCCGTGAAGTTCCACAGGATTTTGAGACGTCGAGGCTCCTACATTTTCTAGACAATCGGCTCACATATGGCGGTGAGGATGTCAGCCTTACCCGCCAGCCACCCTTTACCCTCAGGAAGATTTCTGGTGCTCATTTCTGTTAGCAGATCCGGTAGTTTCTTTGCGATAGCAAACATAGAGGGCACTTCCTGCTTGCTGTTGTAGACTTCCGGAACAATTGACAGAATCAGTTTGTCACTACTTTGATTATGGAGGTTGAGTTGTAAATGCCGTATTCCTCTTGTCTGTTCCTTACTGCAGAATCTATACTCTTCAAGACTGATGTCGTTTTTTTTAATTCGCTTAGTGGGGGGTGGAGTCCAAGTGGGTCCACTCGGCACGGCGGCTACCGATTGGTCTATTGTAGCCTGCCCGAGTGATTATGATGATGGATAATTTGGTGGAATGAAGATTGGCAGGGGAAACCGAAGTACTCGGAGAAAACCCGCCCCAGCGCCACTTTGTCCACCACAAATCCCACTTGACCATACCCGGGATCGAAATCGGGCCGCCGCGGTGGAATGCCAGCGACTAACCGCTTGAGCTGTGGCGCGGCCAGACTGATGTCTTACAACTCCGGCTTATTCTAGAACGGAAGCCAGCGCCATTTGGCAAACGTGATGAATGAAAATGGAGGAGTAATAGAATGGAATTTGTGAAGTGACAAGAGCCGAGCAGCATTCGTGACTTGTTCATGTTGGAACGTAAAGTTTGATGTTGTTATCGAAAAACAGATCTCTAAAAGTTTCCCACACTCTTGAAGCGGAGCTCATTAATTGGAGGAACTACATAAATATAGAGATTTATTGGCAAAGAACTGGTACATGGAAAACTTGCATTAAGCTAACACAGTGCTAAACAGTCCGAGAGAAAATTTGAATATCAGAAATTCCAGAAATGTTTTTCGGAATCTTACATGTTGAGTGCAGTGAGTTCGCTTCCTAGGCTAATTTATATTATTTCGTAAATACAAATTTCCCGGGCAATATAAAATTGCCGCTGTTAACATAAGATTAATAAAGTTGGGAATTTAAATATCTGAGACATTAAACGAAGTTACGTTTCAATAAAAAAGACGGTTTCTCCTGAAGTTTCTGCAACACAGCTCTTCTAGTGCGTACAGTAACCCATGAAAGTTATTAACTGTGGAAGGTGGATAATATTTCTTTTGACTACTGTGCCTGATTTTGATTATAACTTACATATACATATAAGAGTACACTAAGCACCAACATGAAGTTTGACCATATCTGTAACAACCTGTCAAAGTAACAAAATATTAGAATATATTAACCTTATTAAATCTACAAGAAAAGGTGTTATCAAATAATGCAGTTTAGCAATACATCGCATAGTCCGGCTTCGATCAGTCCAGATTCACTATAGTCCAGTTTGAAAATTACAAAACAAATTAAATTTTAATTGAGAAAAGTAAAAACAAATTATAAAGAATTAGTACAAAAATTATTTTTAATACATATATAATCGTTTTTTTCCTTAATACAGTCGAAATCTCTTTTTGTGCCGTTTATTTTTATGTGGTTTTAAAGTTATGCGATACGATACATAGTTCAATATTTTCCGCGGTTCCCCGTTGTATATGTATGTACCTATGCTCGGGTCGTTCGTTCTTGAGCTCTAACAGCTGGAGGAGGTGGGGAGAGCACTACTTTAACGGAATTTTGGAAGAGCTTCAACATCAGAAACGTTATCGAAAATATAGGCGAAGCCTGGCATGAATTAACGGCAAACAATATGAGGGCAGTATGGAAACATATAATGCCACATTGTGCAAATGATTTCATTGGTTTTGAAACTCATTTTGCTGAAGTCACTAATAACAGTGGAAACTGGACAGCAATTTGGTTTCAATGAGTTAGATTCCGTCAGCATAATTGAGTGCATCAAATCGAACGCTAATGAACTAGATAATGAAACACTTATTAACAAAGATGAACAACGGGATTATGAAGAACTGGAGGACAACTTAGACAACGACGACTGTGTTGAAGTGCCTGCACGAGAATTAACAGCTGAACAACTATCAAAAATTACTGGAATGGGTGAAACCTTGTCAGAGCATATTATGGAAGTTGATCCCAATATTGAACGTAGCCTTACAATTCGCCGAACGATAAACAATGCAATTAATTGCTATAAGGAAATGTATGAAGAGAAAAGGCCAAATAAGAAAAATGTGCAGACATCAATATTGCAATTTTTAGAGAATAAAAAATGAATTGCAAAACACATGAATTTTTAAAAATTATTTCTAATAAAGACATTTGAATTTATTAATCGCGTTTTATTTATTGAAAAACGGAGATTTTTTTAACTAATTATCATTTTTTGTACATATTTAGTTCCTCGATTAGTCCGGTTTCAAAGAGTCCGGGATATTGGCGGGACCGATTACCCGGACTATGCGAGGTATTGCTCTATTTTCTTTTTGACCACAGAAGGACGGTTCGTTATCATTATAAAATAACCACGACGTGTATTTCACTGTCGAGAAAAGCATCGGTATGACCTGCTGCCTTGCAAATATATTTATCCTCCTGAATGTATGTAGTACTTTGCTGTGTTCTGTTTAAGGTGTTGAACAGTATGCGTCTTGACGGGAATTAAGTTGAGCTTAACTTAAACAGGTTAGCGTCAATATGAAACGTATTCGTCGTGACAAATTTTTAAAGACCTAAACGAAAATAGGTCAATGTACAAGTTTTTAAAACCCATAATTAAGTGCACTAAAACAAAAGTGAAGTGAATGAACAGAAGTGACAGAAATGCCACAAATCAAATATGGTCGAATTAGGGCACAGGCCGTACAGTTCAATGAACCTTAAAGAATCAGACTATGCAGCGATCAAGGGGCTCAACAATCGGGTCTCTTGTTTGTTATTTTTTTATTGCTAGTGGGGTGGGACTAAGTCCCTTGCATTGCGGCCACTTCTGGCCTATTGTACCAGCCCCAGATGATAGATGAGGGTGATTGTGGAGCAGTTGGTGGAATAAAGATTGGCAGGGGAAACCGAAGTACTCGGAGAAAACCCGCCCCAGCGCCACTTTGTCCACCACAAATTCCACTTGACCAGACCCAGGATCTAACGCGGGCCGCCGCCGTGGGAAGCCAGCGACTAACCGCTTGAGTCATGGCGCGGCTCTCTTGTTTGTTATATCGAGAGCTAAATGGATTATTTTGAATTTTAAAGGATATACAGTGAAAACACCATTTAACGAATCTATAAGTTAATGGTTTTCATTAAATTAAATAGAGCTTGTGTCGACCACAGTGCCCACGCGGCTTAAAGCATGAACAGTCTTCGCCCTCTCGAACACTGGGTTCATGGGTTCGAATCCCACTCACGGCATGGATGTCTGTCTACGTTTATTCTGTGTTTGCGTTGTCCTGTGTAGACAGCGGCCTCCCGTCGGGCTGATTCCCCATCCAAGGAGTCCTAGCGATTGGCTAAAATTAAGAAACTAAAGCGAAATGAAGCTTTACGGATCCTCTATGCTCCAAGTGGGGGCAACAGGAAATGGATGGCTGGATGGATGGACGGGTGGACGGACGGATAGACAGACAGACAGACAGATAGATGATAAGAGTTTTGCGATAATGTAATCTAACTAATTATAACCATTCTCTAATTGTAAGCTTCTTGCTCTTCATGGAGCTATGACGAACATTAAACAAAATAAAATACAACTGACAAAATTCAGAACTAATGCACAATGTTAGTTGTCAGAGATTATAGCTGAGAGTGACAATGAGCGGCAAAGAGAAAATGCGAATATCGGTTGTCATTTCAAGCACGATCGCGCTAGATCTACGTACGAACTGAACATTTGTTGCACTAAATTCGGGATGCTGAATAACTCGAACTATATACGTTTAAAATGCACTGCTTATGTAGAAATTTGGCTGCCCCCGGAATTTCACTCAAATAATGAAACCGAATGTGAAAAAATTGTAATAATCTTGTTCGTCGACTTACGACCGACTTTCGTTCTCACTGACAGGTCGTAAGTCGATCTGGTCGTATATCGGCCATATATATATTAACAGTATTTTTTAACCTTTCTAATCTTTTTATCAGCTTTATAATTTATTTTTAAAAATTTATTATTAATTTATTTATTTATCTTTTCTTTTGTGGTCGTAAGTCGCATAGGTCGTAAGTCGACGACCAAGTGTAGTTACAATTCGTTACATAACTGAGAAACATGTTTAAAAATTAGTATCCTTTGTCAGACTCTGCTGCGATCCTTTTGATCTCTGGATTCTGGCCACATACAATGCAGAAATACAGACCTGCATGGAGCTTCAGAGACAGAGTTAAAGTTAGCGTTGATTTTTATAAAATGCTATAGTAGTTTGCGTCTTTGTTGCATTACCATCTGTTCCCCGATTTGAGGAATATATGATATGAAGTTTACTCATCAAAATGATCCAGTCCTTTGAAAGGAACACAGATAAATTTGAAAGAAGGAGAAAAGTTTGTAAAACAGCGACTCAATGTAGGCAGATATTTGCAGGCCTGTATCTGCTAAGTATAGTGGGTGGTTTCGCTTTCACATCGCTGTATTTTGTTCTCATCTTCACATATTGGGCACAGTTTTCCTGTTAAGCCTTCGAAGTTATATCATCACACCTATCGTCCTTATAACCACCCACTTTTTCGTCTGTGCATATGAACCAATATTGGTGATGTGGTTGAGCTTAAGAGTGGTGTTCACGGCAATGAAATTCCAGGGAAGTGTTCTGGGTTACAACACCGTATAGTCTCGTAAGTGGTTAACAGTGTTAAGGAGAAACCCGCTGTTTCCCTGTTCAGACCATAAATACAAGTAGCAGGTCTCTCCGAAACGTTGGGAACCACATGCGAGACCGCACGTATAACAAATAAACCAGAAGACCCCAGTTTCAGTCTCTCCGCATTCATTTTCTTCCACGTGCCTTTCTACTCCCCTAGGGAGACGTTACTTCTTCAACTTTATGTGTATGTGCAATTACTGTATGGTAGTTTCATTGTGTGCTCTGCGGACGCCTTTGCGTTATGTAAACTGATATTTTAATATCATAATTATTGTCTGACACTTTAATGGTGAGGTAACTTCGTAACTACCAAAAGTGTGCCATGTTGACGTTGATGTACGGTGCGTTTGGTTGTTAACTGCTTGTATTTGTAACATTTAAAGACTGCACCTTTGATAAAATTGGGATCCGGGTTAGCGCAGTCGGTATAGTGACTTGACGGGCTGGACAACCGAGGGGTCGGAGTGCTAGTCCTGGTGGGGTCAAGAATTTTCTATTCTATGCGTCGTCAGACCCCTTTTGTCTTCTCGTCTGCTGTCCAAAAACATGAAAATTAGAATGTACAAAACTATAATTTTGCTGCGGTTCTGTATGGGTGTGAAACTTGGTATCTGACATTAAGGGAGGAACATAGACTGAGTGCTGAGGAGAATATTTGGACCGAAGAGAGATGAAGTGACAGGAAGTTGGAGAAAACTGCACAATGAGGAGCTTCATAACTTGTACTCTTCTCCAAATATAATTAGAATGATCAAGTCAAGGAGAATGAGGTTGGCAGGGCATGAAGCACGAATTGGGGAGACGAGTGCGTATAGAATATTGGTGGGAAAGCCAGAAGGAAAGAGACCACTGGGAAGACCAAGTCGTAGGTGGGTGGACAATATTAAAATGGACCTTAGAGAGATAGGATGGGATGGTATGGATTGGATTGATCTGGCTGAGGATAGGGACCAGTGGAGGTCTCTTGTGAACACGGTAATGAACCTTCGGGTTCCATAAATGCTGGGAAACTCTTGAGTAGCTGCAGAATTGGTAGCTCCTCAGCTCAGCTCCATGAGTAAGTAAGTAAGTAAGTAAGTAAGTAAGTACGTCGTCAGACCGGCTATGGGGCCCACCAGCCTCCTATCCAGTTAGTAATTGGGGCTCTTTCTACGGGTGCGAAGCGGCACGGGCGTGAAGCTGACCACTCACCTCCATCTAGTTCCGGGGTCAAGAAAATGTGGATCTATACATCCACTCCCCCATACGCCTTCATGGCGTAGTGCTTAATTAGTTAAGCACAGGGACAACCATTTTTTCCCCTCTTGGCACTACAGCACCAGTGGGCCTAGGCCTACCTCCACGAACTTCTCCTTTCACTTCGGTTTTTCGAGATCTTACACATTCGGTAGGACTCCTTGGGCGGGTGATCAGCTCGTCGCAAGACCTCTACCTGTACACAAACACAGAAAAACGCGCACACACAAACTAAACATCCATTCCCTGAGTGGGATTCGAACCCAAAATCCCGGTTTCCAAGCGAGCGAAGACAGTACATGCCTTAGACCGCTCGGCTACAGTGACCGGCCCAGGGACAACGTTACCTTTGATAAAATACGCAACCTGAGTTTTTCTGCATGTCAAAAATCAAGCGAGTGACAAAACTACAAAACAGTGACTTCAAGTTCAACATGACAAAATATTCGGTGTCTGTATTGAATTAAGATCTAGAAGTTTGTGACGATGGTACATTACTACAAATATTATGTTTCTAAACATTATCCATTGTCCGTTTTCATCTATAACACCTTCCTGTTTATATTTCGAAACACATCGGTTCGGAGGCTGGATTCTCTCTCCGTCTTCGGGTAAAACCTACTCAGTTGGACCCAATCGATACTCCTTCCTCGTATGGTAGTTATGCTAATTTTGTATGCTAATAACACGCGTGAGAAGTCGCCACGCAGCAATTCGCATCTTGTACCACTTGTATGTAGTGTACCGTCTCAGATTCTTCGTCTTGCAGGCGCGCTACATTCAGTAGCCAGATAATTTTGTCTTGCACGAAACTGCAGTGCTACGAATTTTCTTGTAAATTCGAGTACTCAGGACGTTTGTTGCAATGTAAAATTACGTTTGCATGAGATATCTAACAGCAGTAGTACAGGTAGGGTCACAAGGTAGCGTAGTTGGTTAAGACACTCTGCTACAAGGCGGAAGGTCGCGGGTTCGAATCCCTTTGATGTCGTTAGATTTTTCAATTGACCTAATCTTTCCAGCCGCACTATATCCCTGAGATTCACTCAGCCTCTAACAGAAATGAGTACCAGGAATCTTCCTGGGGCTAAAGGGCAGCAGGCGCCGTAAAACTGACAACCTTACCGTCATCTGTGAGCAGATTGTGTAGATATCTCAGCGTCTCTCAACCCTATGGGCCTTCACGCCCCATAAGGAAGTAGTAGTAGTAGCAGCAGTAGTAGTAGTAGTAGTAGTAGTAGCAGTAGTACTAGTAGTAGTAGCAGCAGTAGTAGTAGTAGTAGTAGTAGTAGCAGTAGTACTAGTAGTAGTAGTAGTAGTAGTAGTAGTAGTAGTAGTAGTAGTAGTAGTAGTAGTCATAGTAGTAAAACCGGTAACTAAAAGCATTTATAGCTGCCTTTGCTTGCATAATTTTCCCCATATGTTTTAGGAGAGATCAGGAGAATGAAAAGGTATGTAATTCAGTTTTTTGTGTTTATTTATGGTTTGTTGACCACCTCTGTGGTCAAGTGGTCAGACTTTCTGGCTGCAGATCCAGAAGTTCTGGTTTGATTCCCGGCGCTACCAGATTTTCTGATAAGTAGTGGGTCTGGAACGGGGTCCACTCAGCCTCGTGTGGATAATTGAGGAGCTATTTAAAGGAAATAGTGGCTCCAGTCTAGAAAACCGAAATTAACAGACCTGGGGAATCGTTGCGCTGACCACGCGACACTCTCTATCCTCAACAGCTGGCACTAACTTCGCCGACAAACGGCGATCGCTCGGTCGATACAATTCGCTTGCGGACTAAATCCACGGAGTTTTTTGTTTTTGTTTAGTTATGACTTGTTCAGCACTGGAGTTAGCAGCTCATGCAGACCTGCAGTGTTGAGTAGTGAATTGGAGAGAACGTAAACGGTAGCAGTTGAAGCCAATTTGAGGCACTATGTCTGCCTAGAAGTACATGGGGTGATGTCATGTTTCCGTTAGAATTGTTTTGTGATTCAGATTCAAATGCGCAGTAAACAGTGGAGGAACCTGAGTACCTGTTCTGCAATTTATAGTCTATAAATTAAGGAAATGAACTACGTTGCTTTAGGTGTCCTGTATATGTACTGTATATACTGGCCGTGAGTTATATTCATTTGCACCTTACGACGTTTCAACGACTGAGTTGTGTCTTTACATGTTAGGTGGTTAGTTGAGTTTTGTGTCGCTTAAAGCAGTGCACTGTACCTGCAAAAGCAACATTACATCGTTAAACAGTTGGGGTTACGTCAGAGACAATTAGAGCATCTTGTAGCGAAACTAATCGGGTGGCATTGCTGATGGGAAAGCTGATGGGCGTGGGAACTGACAGTCCTTCTCTTCCCCTCCAATGACACTGGGTCACTTGCTTACCTAACCGCTGAAGTGCTGAGCCTGGGCTCCACTGTCGCGATGCGGTGCGGTGCTGTAGCGCATTGAGCGGTGCGCACAGAGCATCGATTTCATGCATGGGTAAGTGGAGCTTGTTCTGTTGGTGCCTTCGAATGCAGACTCATCTGGAATACGGTCATATGGAATAACAACATAGGCCATGTATCAAGTAGCAGTTCTCAAACTGCAATCAATGAAACCAGAAGGCTCAACAAACGACTTCCAAGGGTTTCTCGGGTAGTCTTGAACAGCTGAATGGCCTGTGCAAACATGACTAGAATATACACGCTCAAATGGTAACAAAAAAGTTCTGCGCAAAAATCCCCTTTATCAAAGCAGGCTTTTAATGGCACTAATGCTGTAAACCATGAACGCGGTGCTGCTTCCATCCCACCACAGACTGTACCATTAGTAGGAGAGAGTGTGGACCTTGCATAGTTCAGCTGCCGTGTTAGATTAATGAGGATTTCAAACCAAGCGTTTATTCCTTCAGTCAGCCCCAAAATATAATTCTGTTTGGAAGAAAGAAGAAACGTCTCTGGTCGCCTTCATGAACTGAAAATATCTTACAGGATGTCTCTCAGGTATCACCCGTAGTTAAAGCTTGTCTCCACACAACACAAACACAAATACAGCAAGACTGATAGATATAAATGCGAAATGTTTTTAGGAAATTTTCGTCATCCTGGTGTTTATGTTATACACTTACGAATGCATGCTTAATGCTAGCCATATATTAAAATGTCCCTTAAGTGAACACAAAGTACATAAATTTGCTTCAAAGTAGAAATTACTTTGAAAAAGCTTTGTCATTCAGGATGACCGCAACCGGGCCGACGCTGAACCGGTCTGCGCCAACCTGCTTGGTGTTACAGAATCAGCTGGTCGCTGACAGGTGCGTAGCGCGCAGCAGAATGGAGCGCCAGCTTGATGGCGTATCAGCATATCTCTAACCTCATCCCTCCACAATGCATAAACAATAAATATAAACATGCGGTCTTATTACGCAGGTCAGCGTTCTTGTATTTCTAATTACAGGCTTGTTGAGCAATGGTTACAGTGTAATAGATATGACCGTAGGGCACAGAAACGCGGACAGGTATGCACGGTGCAAATCTCACGATCTCAGTGACTGCCTCATAACTAATGACCTCCATGTAGGGTAAACCCACGCTCTGTTTGTGCTTTACATGGATCATAAACCAAATTTTGTGGGGAATGGCCCATACGTTTGTTTCTAAATGTCGTTTCCTAATGATGACTGTTTTGACTGTAGTTACTGTGATTTCCTGAAGTTTAACCAATTTATATGGACATGGAATGCGAGTGAAAGAAGGTAAAAAGTAATTTTGTCCCTGTGCTTAAATAAGCACCACGCCGTGAAAGCGTATGGAGTGGAGGTGTAGTTCCACCTAGACAATAGATAAGGATCAGTTTCAAGCTGACGCTCTGGGTGCTTTATACCGGGGGAAAGAGCTCCCCGGTACCTATTGGATGGGAGGTTGAGTGGGCCCGAGATTTAGTCTCGACGCTGTGGAGAATAGAGCCCCGATTATTTGGTTGACCACCCTGCAGCCTAGTCGCTACTTGAACTAAACTACTTCGAATTTCGGAAAACACGAAATGCATAGAGTTCTTTTTCCAAACGGTCAAGAAAATGAGACGTTAGGTGTGGTTAAATTAATAATATTAAAAAAGATCATAAAGAAATAGATGTTAACCCCTGAAAGTCCTGTGGTTACTATATGTACCACCGGATTAAAGACCAAAAAAAAAAAAAGAGTGTTATCTTCTCATTGTAGAAAAGTTTTTCGGATGATTAGTAGGATAAATAGCAATTATTACTTCCCTAAACAGCGTTTATCGGTTGATCTTCACAGTGCCGAAGTATTTTGTTTCACGCTAGAGGAACTGAGTATTCAAATTTTTGTTGCAATATGACAAGCCTTGGACTAGAAATTCGTTATGGTTGCGAGGCCTGGGCCTGTACTCTCATATTTAATATTCATAAACTCCAGATGATACAAAACGGATACATAACGATGGTCAGAACAAATGTAACTTCGCATATGCAAGTTTCTCAGTTCTTAAACTGGATGAATACTTCCAATGTTCAACCACAAATTCGTATGAAAACATGAACAAGCAGCATAACGAGTTAATAAGACAGCTGTATGGAATATGTTGGTGAGAACTGTAAACATGCGCAAGAAACCGCAGAACATGCTTTTGCGACGACATGTGATACGTCATAGTCCTCAAGAAGACAAGGAGCATGAATACATAAAAAAAATTTAACACGGAAGAGAGAGAGAGAGAGAAAAGAGACAAATAAATATATAAACCAAATTAAAGAATACAGAATTTGTACATTTAGGCTTATTAACACACGTGATTTGTTGTGTTGTGACGAAAAAAAATACCTGAGTGACACAAATAACTCAGTAATATTGTTCGTATTTTATGACTGGAAAGGCCGGGGGGAGGTATTTATATTGATTGAACATTGTTCAATGTTTGCTCCTCAACTAAAAACTGTCCCTCTGCTAGATGTGCAGCAGCTGCCAATTTTGTCTGCAGGGATGTTGACGTAATCGGAGCCAGGAATGTTCTCCCCTAACCAATTTTAAATATAGTACAATTGTTAGTATTATTATTATTATTTGAATGTGCAATAAAACAAACGGAATTATTATTATTATCCTCTGAAAATCTACACTTTTCATTTTTTAATTAAATATTTATGTTTCATTTCTCACTTCTTAATAACACTTAGATTTATGTTAATGAAATTATTATTATTATTGCTATTTTTATTATTTGTTTGTTTGTTTGTTTACTTTTCTTCATTATTGTGTTTTTCCCAGTACTTGCCTGTAATTTGTCTTTGACTTATAATGTGTTTGTCTATAATGTAATTACTTTCATGTACACTGTGCTCTGTCTGTAACTGCCCTTGCGGCTGTTGACTCAGCACATAAATAATAAAGAACTGAATTGAATAAAGAATTGAATAATGACGGGCTAGGCACTACTACCTGGAGGGCCGGAATTCGATTCTCGGCAAGGAAAATAGATTTTCCTCTACTCCATAGCGTACAGACCGGTTCTAGGGACCAACCAGCCTCCTATCCAGTGTGTACCGAAGGATTCTTCCTACAATTGGTATCGGGAGCTCTTTCCTCGGCGGTAAAGCAGCAGGGTCGTGAAGCTGTCCACTCCTCTTTCTCCGGTGCCGAGCTTAAAAATAGCGGACCATTACCTCTACTCCCCCATACGTCTTCATGGTGATGTTCAATAAAATGCAATATATTCCTGAGTCAGTGAGTTGGCGGGCGTAAGCTGTCACGTAATTGAATTCTACTGGAGTCGGAAGAACTTCATTGCTTGCAACTGTAAAAATATTATAGACTCTTGCTTTCGTAATCATCTTCTGGAATTCTTTACTTATAAATCATATTCTGTGTCTGATAGTAGACCTTTAAAAAATAGACAACTTTTATTACAAAAATAAATAAAAATATTGTTGTAATAAAAGTTGTCTATTTTTGAAAGGTCTACTACAATGATTACATTATTATGTCACGTGACACCGTGTTGCTTCCACATCACACGTTCAAGAGTCAACCGTTTTGTTATTACTGATTGCTGGCAATTATGAAACATACTAAATTTAGGCAACCTGCTTCCCAAATTTAATGAAAACCGATCGATTTGATCAGAAGTTGAAAAATGGAGACACAAACAGAATGCTTGGTGATGTCACATATTTATTTCCCCTTCATTAGTAAAGTAGAGTGAAGAGCAAGAAACGTGGCCAACCAAACTGGAGACACACAAGCCACAGCATAATGTTATAGGTGTGTTACTTGAGAATTTAATATTAGCATAGCACGAGAGTGAACGGCTTCTGTTTGTGATGCGGCAGTCTTCAAGATCCGCATCGAAACGGCCTTCCTAGACACGCGACCTTCGGCTTGTATTACACATCCCGGGGGCATAGCAGATAATGCCATGGACATCTGAACTTGGCATTCCGGATGCATCTGAGACAGTGCCCCCCAGTGACACAGTCAGCCGGAAATCCGTGTCCAACTATCGGCGGACACAATGACTGAGGATCCCAGTTTGTCCGAAACGTGGTTTTTGGCCGAGCTAACGCTGGGGTCTCGCGTTCGAATGCTTCCCAACCTGTGAATACTCGCTTAACATCTCTGCTAACTGTGCTAATTGCCACACTCCTAATGTGTCTGCAGTGTTGTGCATGAACTGGCCTCTCGTTCGGTTAAACAACTTACGACTCACGCGAAATCTGAAATTTCAGAGTTTCATGAACAAGTGTACGAGCGTAGTTCACGTTAAGGGGCGTCCACATTACTCGTGCTCGTGCTCGTGTGACTCGCTATGCTCACGAGTAATGTGGACGATATGAGAAGTCACGAGACAAACAAATTTTTAATTTTTAATTTAAAAACTATAGCCAATAAATTAAAATACGACTACAGCCTATACACACTACGAGTAAATATACGGATCCGCACGCGTCGAAGCCTGGCGACCACGAGCACGAGTAATGTGGACGGGCGTTTATAGTAAGCTGTAGCTTACAAGTACAGTTCACTTTACAGTAAGCTATAGCTCAACAACAAGTGTACGAGTAGAGTTCACTTTACAGTAAGCTATAGCTTAACAACAATAGTACGAGTAGAGTTCACTTTACAGTAAGCTATAGCTCAACAACAATAGTACGAGTAGAGTTCACTTTACGGTAAGCTATAGCCCAACAACAAGTGTACGAGTGGAGTTCACTTTACAGTAAGCTATAGCTCAACAACAATAGTACGAGTAGAGTTCACTTTACAGTAAGCTATAGCTCAAGAAATTAGACATTGGTTTCTGACTGTGGAGCATGGGCTTTAATCCGCGGTGACTTTGTGCAGATTTGTGATGGACGAAGTGGCACTTGAACAGGGCTTTCCCCGAATATGTTTCGGTTTTCCTCTGTTAATCGTCATTCCACCATTATTTCGTAACCCTGTATCACCGTCCTCTGAGTGCCTAGTAGCCTTAACCAAAGAACACATCGAATAATCTGTCCTCTCTTTTCTTTTCTATTAACATATAAATTGCATGTTTACAGTCGATCCTCGATCTTATACAGTAATAAGTAAATTTGCTCTAAGTGGGTGTCTTGAGCAGAGAAATCATCACTGATGATAATCTTACAGGCCCTGCTGCAGAATTATAATGGCTTTAGCTTTCGTCATCTGCGGGTTGTAATTCAGACTGCCACTGTCTCCTCAAATTTCTTCTTACATTTGGTGGGTTGCTGATTTCTGCAACTAGTCTGTGTCCAGTACGCGTTGATGTGTTGACAGTTATGTATTTCTTCTATGACAAACGGGATTTACAGATCATTATGGAGAGTAAAGTTGGAAACATACCAAAGTGCATGGGTTATTAAGCGCAAGACATTAGATTGGAATCTTTGGATTATTTATTGTTTCATGGTTCTATGCAACCCCATAGCTGTACTTGTATACCATACAAGTATATATATATGGTATACTTGTATACCATATGCCCATATGGGTTCTATTATGCGTTTATATAGTAGAAGTTTGTTTTATATGGATAATTTGTATTTGCGATCCAAAAGCTAGGACATTTCTCGTAGTCTGAAGTATAACTTCTGACGTTTTGACATGTTTCTGCCACGTCAGATTTTGGCCGAGGTATCAACCAATATTTTACTTCGGTTTGAACCGGTGTTTTTATGCTGTTGTGATAACTTGCGGGTAATTTACACGTTTCATGGTCAGTGAAACTTACGCTGATTTTGTCTGATTTATTTTGATTTTCTCTTTGCTGTACCATTGCTGGAGGAGGTTTAGGTGATGTTGGAGATGTCGTGATGCTACTACTGGATCATTATTTGCTGCTAGCAGGGCTGTGTCGTCCACCTAGGCTGAAATTGTTGGGTCGATTGTTGTTGGGAAGTCTTCAGTATAGATTAAACATAGTAGAGGTTCTATCACACTTGCTTGTGGTGCGCCTGATTTCACTTGGTAGCAATTTGAATATGAATTATTATATTTTATTTGAAAATGTCTTTCAGTGATGTATGATGTATAGGTAATATGGGGTAGGGAATGTATTTTTGATTTTGTGTAATAGTCCAGTGTGTCAGACCTTGTCAAACGCCTGAGCTAGCCAAGGAAAACTACTGTGCGCAGTGTTTTTTCCTCAAGGTTTCTTATAAGCTCATTTATGATTTTGTGCGTTTGTTGTATTATAGACTGTCCTTCTCTGAATCCAAATTGGTGGTTATGAATGATGGTTGACAGGCCTAGGTGTTTACATACTCTCCTGAATAGTAATTTTTCAAAAAGATTCGATGTGACTGGTAGCAGACTAATTGGATGATAAGAATTTACTTCGTTGGTTGGTTTCCCAGGCTTAGGTATCAATATTATCTGAGCGAATTTCCACATTATTGGATACGTAGGGAAATAGAGTTCGTAGGCATTGTTTGTGACTCGGAAGGCATCATTTATATTCATGTTAGTTTACTGTAGATGAAAATCGTCAATGAATGGAGCTAATAAACTGTAGAAACACTGTGCTTCATAGATTCAACCCCATTACCATTACCTTCATCAAGAGCTCTGAAAAACTGATTTAATTATTTGATACTAAACAATCTTTTCTTCGGAAGTTAAGGATTTATTATTCAGTATGGTTTGTATTTCATTGTATACTCCCGTATTCTAAGTAATTTATTTGTCTTCTTTTTTAAATGTGTTTCCGGTCAATGCTTTTATCAGTCTTTAGTTTCTCTGATAACGTTTGAAATGTTCTTTCCAGTAAGTCAATATATATTATTTTACATTGTTAAATATGTGACATGTCCAAAAATTCTAAACGGTTCCAAAACAATAATGATAAAGTGTCCAAAAATAAACAGAATCCAAGAAACAAAGTCATTATTGAGGAACTAATGGTTTCTAAGGTAGTCAATAATTTCACAGCCTTCATGGAAACCACATGTTCGCTGCTGTGGTCACCAATGGAATTCCCTTGTGACATTTCGTAGCATACTCCTTCTTACAGTTAGGCCCTCGTCCAATCCTCAGACTCGAGAACAACATTTTGTAGGCTGCCTATGAATATTTCTCCAAAATATTCGCAGCTGTCATTCATATCTGTAGGTCGGCACCAGGAAGACCAGTGCCATTGTGACGAAGAGACAAATTTACATTGATACGCCCAGAAGTAGTTCATATAAATAGGCCTGTATTTTATGTTGATGGACCCTTTTGTGAAAAAAAAATGTAGTAAACAAAAGGGCCCAAAACAAAACACAAACTAAGTTTGAGAAATTACATAACGAAGTACTTACTAACTTACTTACTTAGTTACTAAGTCCCTTGTACGGCGGCCACTTCTGGCCTATTGTACCAGCCCCAGATGATAGGTGAGGCTGATTGTGGAGCAATTGATGGAATGAAGATTGGCAGGGGAAACCGAAGTACTCAGAGAAAACCTGCCCCAGCGCAACTTTGTCCACCACAAATCCCACTTGACCAGACCCGGGATCGAACGCAGGCCGCCGCAATGGGAAGCCAGCGACTAACCGCTTGAGCTATGGCGCGGCTTCACTTACTTACTTACTCATGGAGCTGAGCCCTTCTGGAGGAGCTACCAATTCTGCAGCTACTCAAGAATTTCCCAGCACTTTATGGAACCCGAAGGTTCATTACCGTGTTCACAACAGCCCTCCAGTGGTCCCTATCAGCCAGATCAATGCAATCCATAACATTCAATCCTATCTCTCTAAGGTCCGTTTTAATATTGTCCACCCACCTACGCCTTGGTCTTTCCAGCGGTCTCTTTCCTTCTGGCTTTCCCACCAATATTCTATACGCATTCCTTGTCTCCCCCATTCGTGCTACATGCCCTGCCCACCTCACCCTCCTTGACTTGATCATTAATTATACTTGGAGAAGAGTACAAATTATGAAGCACCTCATTATGCAGTTTTCTCCAACCTCCTGCCACTTCATCTCTCTTCGGTCCAAATATTCTCCTCAACAGCCTGTTCTCAAATACCCTCAGGCTATGTACCTCCCTTAATGTCAGAGACCAAGTCTCACACCCTTACAGAACCACAGGCAAACATTACAGTTTTGTATAATCTAATTTTCATGTTTTGGACAGCAGACGAGAAGACAATGAAGTACAAAGTAGAACATTACTTAGTCCAATCTGCTGATATTCGTTTGAGCTGTCATATGATGCGCTGAACATATTAATCCGTTATTACAAATAAGAGACGCTTATGGAATAATGCTACGGAGATCTCTTAAAAGTGTTTACTTAGAAGAAGAGATCATTAAAATGTATCTTAGTACTTGATTGGACTTCTTAGAACCGAGGAGACTCAGAATGAGATTCGCTTGCCATTTTTGTGTTACGGGTGCTGAACACAAATTACCTGAGTCAGGAGTCTTAGATAAATAGGCTGTTAATTTGATAAATACAGTTAGTTGTATTAACTTGGTTATTAATTGCAATGTTTTTCCTCCTAACATGTCACATTTTGAGCCCTGGTTACTATTTAATTTCCATTATTAACTGGAACAGTTGGGACATAATAACAGAATATGGAACTGTTATCTACTTTATATAAAGAGTTCTGTCTTACATGAGAAGCTGAGATCCTGCATAATTTAAGTAAGGTAATTCTACGTACATGTATTGAATTGTGAAAAACTTTTGGAAAACATTTTTAGTAAAAGTAGATAGTATAGGTACTATAGGATTCTGACGATGGTGTATAACACACTGATATGTTGGGATTTTGGACTTTATCCATCGTCCTGGTTTTTAAGATAACAAATAAAAACACGACGTTTCGGAAACTGGATCTGTTTCCGTCCTCAGGTGAAGGAAAACACCTATTCAGTTGGGTCCCTTAGAAAGAGCTAGCCTCAATCACTGGACCAATCCAGTGATCTAAGGGACCAAACTGAATAGATGTTTTCCTTCACCTGAGGACGGAAACAGATCCAGTTTCCGAAACGTCGTGTTTTTATTTGTTATTTTAAAAACCAGGACGATGGATAAAGTCCAAAATCCCAACAAATCAGTGTAGATAGTATAGGGTTCTGACGATGGTGTATAACACAGAGGTACTGGGTTTTCGGACTCTGTCCATCGTCTGGATTCTAAGGTCCAGTGATTTCTAAGGGACCCAACAGAGTAGGTGTCTTCCCTCACCTGAGGACGGAAACAGATCCAGCTTCCGAAACGTTATGTTTTATCTTAGCTATTTAGAATCCGGACGATGGACAAAGTCCGAAAACCCACTATCTCTCTCTGTTTAGTAAACTTCCTTGTTCTGATACACACTGATATTATCAGACCCATTAGATAAAAACTAAATGACCCTTAACAGTGTTCGTTCTCATGCCCATTTCATTTTGGGCCCAGACTGCTGTTTTTGTCCCGCCCTTTTACTTTTATTTTCTGGCATTACAGAAAGGTATTCCAGTTTTTAAAATTTAGCCTACTATTCTAAAGTAGAAATATCTGCCCTGTATACGTTACAGCCATAAGACATATCAGCTTAAAGATCTGTCCTTTTACGATAATTGAATTAACTACATGACGCGGCGCCTTTATTGAAAATTGTGTAGTTGTGTACGTAGCCAAGGAATTCCTTTCCTTTTATGGAATGGAAGTGTCCACAAAACCCTGCCCTCGGGCCCTAGCCACTTCTAGTTTAATGCAATCCATACCTTCGTATCCTCTTTCCTCAGCGTCAGTTTCAGTACTACCCTTCGCTTTAGCCTAGGTCTTACAAATGACCTTATCTCTTGATGTTTACGCCGTGAATGCTGTAAATTTTACCCGTTTCATTTTAATTTAATAATCCTCGTGATAACGGCGAGGAGTACAATATGAAACCCTTCTGCTTCCCTTTTATCTACGTCACCATCTTCGTGTTACTTCGGGTTTCTCTGCTGTGAAACAGTCGTAATGCTTCACTGTGTAAACAACAGAAAACTGCGAACAGCTCACCTTCACCTGGAAGCAGAAACATCAGCCCGACGTAATGTAGCTGTGAAATGACGTGTGACGGGAGATAACCGTAGTGTAACAGAAGAAGAATGGACCTGTCTGATGGCTATCAGAACGTGCTACCTGCTGCGCCTGGAGATTGGACAACAATCATAACAATGCCGCTACCGTGATGACAAGCAGCGTGGAGAATCGCTTCCTATAAGCTCCTTTTCAGCACTAAATCTTTGAGCAGTGGAGTTGTATCAATTATCATGTCATCCGTGGAATGACTTCATCTTGAATGGCTTCCGTGTCGTGCCTCAGACATCAAGGGCCACGCATGCTTTGCTTCTGTGTCTCTTTCTCTGTTTCCTCATTCCCGCTTTCTTCCCTTTCCTTTATTTTCTGCATTCATTTCCTTCTCTTTCCCATCCTTATTCTTTGTTTTCTGTTCTTGTTTTATGGTTTTTCTTATTCCTTTCTTAGTTCCTCCTTTCCATTAAGGAATAAAAAATCTCCCACTGTTATATATGAGAGTATTCACAGGAACCAACTACTGCCACCTATCCTTAGCCGTATAAACCCAATCCACATTCTCCCAGCCTATTTTCTGAAGATTTATTTTAACACTGTCACGTATCCTGGTTACGTGGCTAATAATTAATGGGTTCTGGATTAGATGAATCGATTTATTGGACAGTCACCCGTCGTAACTACAAATAATATTGTCGCGTTATAGCTCAAGCGGTTAGTCGCTAGCTTCCCACCGCGGCGGCCCGGGTTCGATCCCGGGTATGGTCAAGTGGGGTTTGTGGTAGACAAAGTGGCGCTGGGGCGGGTTTTCTCCGAGTGCTTCGGTTTCCCCTGCCAATCTTCATTCCACCAAATTCCCCATCATCATAATCACTCGCGGGAGACTACAATAGGCCAATCAGTGGCCGTCGTGCCGAGTGGACCCAGTTGGACTCCACGCCCCACTAAGCGAATTTAAAAAAAAATACAAATAATTATAATGCTTCGAAAGATTCCTGACACAATAACAAATAAAGTAAAGTCCTGAACACTTCAGCCCTTGGCTGCTTCTACAACGAATTCGGTGATTTAAATCTGTATGAAACCAAGTCCAATTCCGTAAATAAGTAGTCCCGTAATTTGGTAATTCGTCTGGCAGGCTCTCCTGTCATAATGGTTCGGCGAACCGTGAAGAAATCATCTTCAACAGTACAGCATTCACGTTTTTAGCCGTTACTCTGCAATGAACGGTTCGTTGCCGTCGATATCGGCTTTCAGTCAGTTAAAGGTACACCACGCGTATCAAAATCCTAGTAACCGAAGTTCTTTAGTTCACTGTGTTACCCAGGAAATATGTTTACCGAGCCGTTGCCTAGCTATACATATTACAATATTATCCTTTGTTCTACGTCCAGGTCTTCCAAGTGACTTTCACCTTCAGATTTCCTTACAGGAAGTCATTCGCGCGTTTCTTCTCTAAATGCTATATGTTCCTCTTTCTTCCGCTTCTATTGCTAGTGGGGTGGGACTAAGTTCCTTGTACTGCAGCCACTTCTGGCCTATTGTACCACCCCCAGATGATAGGTGAGGGTGACTGTGGAGCAATTGGTGGAATGAAGATTGGCAGGGGAAACCGAAGTACCCGGAGAAAACCTTCCCCAGCGCCACTTTGTTCACCACAAATCCCACTTGACCAGACCCCGGGATCGAACCCGGGCCGCCGCGGTGGAAAGCCAGCGACTAACCGCTTGAGCTGTGGCGCTTCCTATGTGTTCCTTCCTATCTCCTATCTCATTCGTGGAGGGATACAAATTATAAAGCTGCTGGTTATGAAATTTTCTGCAGCCATGCACGAAGGTCCATATGTTCTCCTTAGAACCCTGTTCTCAGACACTCTTAGTCCTCTGAAAGATTTGAGGTTTTCACGGCGGTGACTGTGAAGAATGCCGCATTCTGGGATGTGGTGCCGTGTAGATATTTTGTAAACTGATGTTTCGGAGGAACGTATCGCTTCCATATTCAGGGTATAAGAATCCGCGAGCGAGGATCCAACGTGAGCAGGTGGCTGCAGTGAACTACGTCACCTGTCCTTCCTCCTAGCATTGGTATCAACGCAGAATATCGTTTTCCGTCGATGGTGTTGCTGTGAATCGTAATACACGATTATTAAAAGATATAGAGTTTAACATCAAATCTTATATCTTCATACGGAACACCGTGAGAGTAAATTGTTTTGTTCAGAAGTTGTAAGCGACACACATATAAACTTCCGCGGTTGTTACGTTGCTGTAAAACAGAAGAACACCACCCATAATAAAATGTTAGCATTTAAACTAAGAAAACTTGTATACGAGAATGCCCGCGAGGAATTCGTTGCCACTGTGAAGTGTGTCCGAGTGAGAAGGTGGGCACCACAAGTAAATAATTAATCAGAGTTGCGGCTATGCCATATGCTCACGAATGGGCTTCACGGTGCTCTTACTGTAATCTGGATTGCCTCGAGAGAACTGGGTTAGCACTAACGAGATTCGGTAGCTCATTAGCTCTCTTAATACACGTTAATCATTGCAGCACGCCACCATTGCTAAATGAGGGCAGTTAACTCACTCCTCAGTGCACGAAAGCCTGAAGCTGCTGTAGTGCCCTTGTGGATTGCAGATGTACTGCGTCTTCTGTATATTATTTATGATTGTAACAGGTGCAAAACCTACCGGCTCATTGATAAGTATGTGGTCTCTGGGCAGGCTTGTGAAGAATGGGCCTGGAAGGGGTGTGTTTCATAATGTAATCACCTACAGCATTGTTTGAGTTTCAATATTAGGATTGCTCAAATGAGAACAATGAAATAGGAGACAGTGGAAAATTCCTATGTCGACTTTAATATTATGTAAGATTTGAGGTTTTCACGGCGGTTACTATGAAGAAAGCGGTCTTCTGAAATGTGGCGCCGTGTAGATATTGTGTTAACCGACGTTTCGGAGGAACTTATCGCCTTCATCTTCATAGTAGAAGAAAAAATAAGAAAATCCGCTAGCGAGGAACCAGCGTGAGTAGGTGCTGACAGACTAATGTCGAGTCGAATAAACCCAGCTGTATAAGAGCAGGAAGAGAAGGGAGAGGGGCTACATGGGAAATCAGTGGAGAGGAGAGGGGCCCCGCCATAGCTCAAGCGGTTAGTCCCTGGCTTTCCACCGCGGCGGCCCGGGTTCGATCCCGGGTCTGATCAAGTTGGTTTTGTTGTGAACAAAGTGGCGCTGGGGCAGGTTTTCTCCGAGTACTTCGGTTTCCCCTGCCAATCTTCATTCCACCAAATGCTCCACAATCACCCTCACCTATCATCTGGGGCTGATACAATAGGCCAGAAGTAGCCGCAGTGCAAGGGACTTAGTCCCACCCCACTAGCAATGAATGAATGAATGAATGAATGGTGTATAAATGTAGCATTGTTACAAACTTTTAGACCTTATCTTTGGCATAAGGCCAAAGGAAGAATATATCTTTTGTAGATCATGCAGAAATTGGAATTCATAGAAGTCGGAACAGACCATCGGCCTGAACTTTATATTGGAGAGGAATAAAAAGGAAACTTTTGGGATTTATTTATTTATGTATTTTCTCTTCTTCTTTGCCTTTTTCTGTTCACTTCTTCTGTATTAATGTGTTTTGGCTTCAGTGCTTCCCTGAAATTGGTTTTCATTTGTTGTTAAGCACTTTAATAAATGAGTTGAAATGAAAAGAGAAAAAACTCATTTAGTTTTGCCTCAGTTGTGAAGTTACAGCTTACCCTGAGGGATAAACATAAATTGCAGGTGTCTTATGAATGGAAAGGTAAATAAGATGGTAAAGGTATATATTTTACATATAGCAGGAATGCTCGGCAAAAGAAATAGGAAATTCTATCCTTATAATGGATCAAATGAATCATATAAGCTGACCCTCATATTGGCGAAAAGTCAAGAATTGAGTGAATAAACTGTCAGTATTGTCTTCACAGTTCACTGTTATCACACATGAATAAAGTTGTATATGCAGGTTGGAGCAGAGGAAACCAGTGTTTTTCACACAAGAATCACTTTGTTGATTTGCAAGATAAAACCTTTTTAATTACACAAGGATAAGGTATTTTAATGCATTTTCAACTTACATTACGTACCGAAAATAATGTCAGTCAGATGACTTCCTTCTTGCTGGGCACACATTTGGAGCCTCCTCAAAATTCTGCATCGCATTCTCCAACATGTCTTCCGGCACAGCTGCGATTTCTTGACGAATGGAGAGTTTCAGCTCTTGGGTCGTTCATGGTCTGTTCGTGTACACTCTTGCCTTGAGGTATCCCCCCCTCCAAAGTCAGAAACCGATAGATGATTAGGCGAGCGCGGTGGCCAAGAAACATCACCGAAACGGGAGATCACGTATTGGGAGAATATTCGTCGAACAACTTCCATGGATGCTCTCGCCGTGTGAGCTGTGGCACCATCCTGTTGGAACCACATTTGTCTCATGTTTACCCGACGCATTAGGAGTTCTGCTTACAGGAAGTTGTTTGACATGTCGATGTAGCTTGCCGAAGTATGTATAGATGTTTGCTTAACTATAAGCTTCAATGTCATATTGTAGTAGAACACTACATTAGGAGAAAATCGAATCACTTCTTAGTGCTTTCTGAACTTAATGGGCATTTTCTCTAGCCTTTCTCAGTTGCCGTTTTCATTATTGATTTCTGAATATGGAATATCGGAAATGCGCTCATAACTTTCCCTATATTCAATTCTCTCTAAAGCCGCAAGACGGTTTGAAAAGCATAACTGTTTGACATAAAATACCTATTTCATTTTTCTTCACAACTTTGGTTTGAAAATATTATCTCTGACATGTTTAGCGAGATATCCGCAGAAGCTTATATCGATATACCGGCAACACTGTAAGATCTAATGAAAACTGACTTTACATTTGTAAGATTTGAGGTTTTCACGGCGGTGACTATGAAGAATGTCGTCTTGTGGGATGTGGCGCCGTGTAGATATTGTGTAAACCGACTTTTAGGAGGAACGTATAACCTCCAGCTTCAGGGTATAAAAATCCGCGAGCGAGGAACCAATGTGAGCAGGTGGTTGCAGTCTTTTGCAGATCCGATAGCCAATTCAGGGCCAACTTCTACTATCGTTTAATATTCATACACATTCTGAGAGAATTCCTGTTGTTGTGTTATGACACTGCAGTGTAAAAGTTCAACTTAATTGCATTCAGTTCAAAATATATTCAGGTTATTGACCGTTAACCTAACTAGTTTACTATGCGGGAAGTATCCATTTCGTTGAGAATTAGAAATGCTCACCTTCTCGCGGGGATTACGATTTGTGAAATAATGCACTAACTATCTCCATCCTTTACAGTTAATCTCCGATTTGAGTAGGGACAGTATCTGATATATGTTTTTTTTTCCTTGGCACTGCAGCCCCAGTGGGCCTACCTCCATGAACTTCTCCGTTCACTTCGGTTTTTCTAGATCTTACACATTCGGTAGGTCTCCTTGGGCGGGTAATCAGCTCGTCGCAAGGCCTCTACCTGTACACAAACATAAAAAATGCACGCACACGAACTAAACATCCATGCCCTGAGTGGGATTACAACCCACGATCCCGGTTTCCAAGCGAGCGAAGACAGTACATGCCTTAGACCGCTCGGCTACCGTGACCGGCGCTATATGAATTAGGAACCAATAATTGAGGCACATATGCTATATAACCGCTCACAGTGTAGGGCAAAATCACCACCAGCAATTTAACAGTCAGTCAGAAAATCCCTGCATTTTTTTCAGTGGATCTTCCAGCCCATTCAGGGCCCTGGCCTCTTACTCAGTTCCGTAATCATTTTCACAGACGGTAGGACTCCTCGGACTAGTGATCAGCTCGTCACAAGGCCTCTACCTGAACATAGGACAACATAAACATAAAATAAACGCATACACACGCCAAACATGCCTTAAGTGAGATTCGAACCCACGATCCCAGCGTACGAGCTAGCGATGACAGTTCATGCCTTAGACCTAGGACCGGCAGAAACACCCGTATACCTTATGTACTCGTAAATATTACTAAGCACAGTGCACTGAGTTCGTTGTGACCTGGACGCCGTGACAGCGCGGATATACTCGTGCTGATACTACAATGCAACAAACGTAGCTCCTACATAGAAAAACCGACCTCTCCCCTCATCGAAGGAGGGGCCCCACTTAGTAACATGTGCATGCCAAGGAGATAAAAGACCTTGATCATGATTCTCGAGGAGACCTGAAGCCAGAAATAGTTGTCCTGGCGAGAACCGGCCGATCGACTGACGATCATCTTAGCCAGTTGCGACCATGAGAAGTTTCGGGACAATCGCCAACCGATAATGACATTAATACTGACGCTGAAGAATCTGCGTTGTTGGAGCCGTTACCCGGCAATTACTTGTGAAGACGTAGAAGACCATCTATGCTGAAGTACAATAATTTGTGGACTCTGTAGGTGCGTCAGACTGGTATAGTTATTTGTAGTTACGAGTTTATAGGAATCCAATAAATCCAATTATCGAGCAAAACCCTTATCTAGTCACTAGCATGTGACTGTGTTTTAATATACACTGCTGACATTATGGTCAATACACAAGCAAGGCAAACGAGACAACAAAGTTGAAAGTAAAAAGAATCTAAGAGAGACCTATGTCATTTAGGCAGTAAATAAATGGATTAGAAGAAGCACAGAAGGAAATTAGGTGCAACAGAAGATACACATGTTTATTTCATGAGATTACGAAGATGTATTGTACAGCAACAGCACAGTTCTGGGAGAGTCTTAGGACGTTCTCATCCGTACACGGAGAACGTATGTAATTATAAGTTAATAAGAATAATTATGTAAACAAATATATATTCTTGTGCATAATTCATACTAATAAGCTATAAATTTTCAACAAATGAAAGTTGTTTGACATATACCCAGAGGCTATGAATCGTTGATATGTTTGTAATGTTACAGATCGAAACATTCTATATGCTGTCAATGGCATAACTCCATACATACTTACATTCACATGCTTGGTCTCTGTGGCGCATTATTTAAGATTACCAGATGTGAAGTTGCATGCCCAATTTGTTCTGTCACCATATCTAGGATATTCTGCACTGGATATCGTGGTTACCAAAAGTTTTCAGTGGTTACAATGATTAGGATGGAATTTGTTATTTACTGACAAAAGACTATTCATGACTGTTTACTGTGACTGGGATGATGCGCATGCTACTAACCGGACATACTTAGTACTGGGCGCCTTCCCGTTGCATATATAGCATCAAGATATGGATATCCTTGTATACAACTGTTGGATACAAAGTTAATGATATTCATAAAATGACACTATTCAATTTATTGTTTCATTCGCCACGACAAGTTTGGTCTGTTGGTCATCCTCAGGTGGTTTTATAATTATGAGACTACAATTAAAATTGATTAGCTTTCACGATTAAGATAAAGGTAAAATTATTCCTGTAACAGGCCTTGAAGACCAATAGGGTTATGAGACGTCGAGGCTCCCATATTTTCTCTAGACAGTCGGCTCAAAGATGGCGGTAAGGTTGTCTGTCTTACGCGCCGGCAACCCTCTACCCCTAGGAAGATTCCTGGTACTCATTTCTGTTAGAGGCTGAGTCGACCTCAGGACCATAGTGCGGCTGGAAGGATTAGGTCAATTGAAAAAAATCCACCTCATCGGGACTTGAACCCACGACCTTCCGGCTTGTAGCGTACTACCTCAACCAATTACGCAGCCACATGCCCCTTTCAAAACTGAGATATATTTTATAAATATCCACTTATTAATTATGTGTAAAGGTGTAAAAATATCTTAACAAATTTAACGATGACCCCAACTTGGTTAAGGGAGTTTTACGTTTTAATATGTAATAAGTCGATATTTATAAACGATTATTTTTTAGACGGATCTCCATATTATAACTGCCACAGCGATAACTTGAGCAGATTGTAACAACGGAGATTCAGTGATGAATATTGTCATTGTAAAATGATATGCCAATTAATAACCGGTAAAACGTAGTGTGAATTTTTAACTATGGATGCTCCAGACCATTAAAAGAGAGCATGCACAGTTTTTGCATACCAAAGGCTGGATATCACGGCACTGAAGCTATTTGCTGATGTGTACTGCTGGCACTGAAATCCGGATACCGTGTTGTTAAGATGACACGGAAAAGGGAACCGTGGACTTCTCAGGATGTACAACGGAAGACCTCTTGTTTATCACAGACGACGTAGGTCTTCGTATATGAAAATTTCCGGGTTCTGTTAAGTTTTTTAAGAGAATGTTCATATAAAATTTAAGATCTCATTAACCTGTTTCACGTTTCATATATCAGTCTTTCGGACATATCATTTACTTTAGAAAATAATTATGAAGTAATATGAAGGAGGTATTTGCAATTAGAAGGTAAAAGCAGATTAGGTGAAGGGACCTGTGGTGGGGTGAACCATCACTGACCGTATTGCTTAGAGAGCTTTTCAGATTGATGGCTAAACTCCGTAATGGGCCGCGCCATAGTTTAAGCGGTTAGTCGCTGGCTTCCTATCGCGGCAGCCCAGGTTCGATCCCGGGTCTGGTCAAGTGGGATTTATGGTGGACAAAGTGGCGCTGGGGCGTGTTTTCTCCAAGTACTTCGGTTTCCCTTGCCAATCTTCATTCCACCAAATTCTCCATCGTCATAATCACCCGGGGCAGGCTACAGTAGGCCAATCAGTGGCCGCGGTGCCGAGTGAACCCAATTGGACTCCCCCCACTAAGCGAATTAAAAAAACTCCGTAATGCATTGCTACGTAGATATTTCAGAGATAGCCTGAAGTCGAACGGGAATGATAACAGCTTCTGAGCTTAGAAATTTTCTATCTATTTTTGTTGAGTGTCAGTGGAAACCCTGCAGGATACATTACACTAACTTACACTAAACATTTGTTTGAGTATAAGTCGCCGGAATCGAATCGGTTAATAGCATATCTTCACGTGCTCCAGTTATACGAATTAGAAAGCGTCGAATAAGATGTATAGATGAAGATCCACTGCCTTTCGGGTGTGTTGTCTTCTGGGATGTGATGCATGTTCCGGAGGAAAGTGCTGCCTCTATCTTCAGAGTCATAGAGTATGACCTGTCACATCACACAATACAGTTATCTTCATAATCACCGTTTAAGAATCTCAAATCTCACAATGTGAGAGGATGACCATGAATGGTCAGTAGGACTTGAAGAAAACTGGGAGAAACCACAAAAAAGAACCCGTCTCGGCCAGTATCTAACCAGATCATACATAATTTCTTTTTAATTCGCATAGTGGGGGGTGGAGTCCAGCTGGGTCCACTCGGCACGGTGGCCACTGATTGACCTATTGTACCTGCCCCGGATGATTATGATGATGGAGAATTTGGTGGAATGAAAATTGGCAGGGGAAGCCAAAGTACTCGGAGAAAACCTGCCCCAGCGCCACTTTGTCCACCACAAATCCCACTTGACCAGAGCATATTACACATAAGTCTAAACCTACTGGTACAGCGTTGAGCTTGGTTTGATGGTATGAACGGGAAGTGCGCAACAATAGGCTTGCTTACGGAACTCCGAAATATGGGAACACCCTTCTTGCTTGTTAAATTTCTGCGACAACAGATGAATATCTGAAGAATGCAGTCTTCTGGGATTTGGCACCGTGTATATGTGGTGTTAACCGACGTTTCGGAGGAACGTATCTATCTTACATAGATGAATATCTGTATCGTATCTGCATTAACGGTCTTATTTGTCCATCTTTCATGTAAGTGAATTATGGGAATTACTGTTACTCATTACCGATATTCCTGAAACTTGTAGAAACAAAAGTTTCATTACAGCCAACTTTTAACTCCCTAATATTAAAAAATCAACAAGAAAAACTTAAGAAGGTGGTTCTTTCTGCGAAGACTCTTAGAATGTCTGGGTTCAATATTTAAAAATTTAAATTAAATGTGATAATATTCGTTAGAGAAATTCGAAATAATAATAATAAGACTACGGAGTGAAGTGTTCCGTCATAATACCTGTAGATGAAGAGCGCTACTCCTAGAAGTCGCCGTGTGACATCTACGATTGGCGAATTGTAAAAACTGTTGAAACCTTCGAGTTCGAACCTTCAAAATCTAGGACGTGTTCACAAGTTTTTATGCACGTGTTTCGTATCTTGGAGATCCTCGATTAGAATTCGGACAAGGAAAGGTTAACCTGTTGGAGATTGTTAGTGTTTTTATTCTGTCACTCCCTAAAACCACTGGGGCAGTGTCTGCAATAAGATACTACCCACCATATTTCCTTTACTTTTTTTAAATTCACTATTCATAGTCGTCCTATATTATCTCGGTGCCGCGTCAGATGGTTTTGTCAGCAGCATTTTATCAATTCCATAGGTTATTAAGCTGGTCACGTTAGCCGAGCGGTATAAGGCATGTACTGTCTCCGCTCAGTCGGAAGCCGGGATCGTGGGTTCGAATCCCACACAAGGCATGGATGTGTGTGTATGCGTTTATTCTGTGTTTGTGTTGTTCTGTGTTTAGGTAGAGGCCTTACGACGAGCTGATCACCCGTCCAAGGAGACCTACCGTCTGTAAAAATGATAAATGAAACTGAGAAATCAGCCTGTGTTCCTAAGTGGGAGTGGCAAGAAGGAGAAGAAGAAAGAAGAAAGGGTTATTGGCCCTGGGTTTTACTCAGCCTCTAACAGAAATGAGTACCAGGAATTCAATAATTTTCCTGGGGAGTAAAGCGCGGCCGGCGTAAGGCTGACAACCTTACCGCCATCTTTGAGCCGATTGTCTGGACAATGTGGGACCCTCAACGTCTCAGAACCCTGTGGGCCTTCACGGCCTGGTACAAGGATAGCTTTACTTTTTTACTTTTTTTTAACATCTAATTACAAAACGGTTACGGATAGCGAACTGGGAATGCTTTTAAAGGAAACACGTGGCCTGTTTTACAGTGTAATATCAGTTTTGCTGAAAGTACTGAGGAAAACCTAGTAAGAATTCGGCTCGAATTATAAAAGCGGATTTCCAAAATACGAACTGGAAAACTGGGTTTCTTCTTGCCTGTGGTCAAAGATACGCTGAAGAACCGAATAACCAATTAATACGAGTACGAGGAATTCTGTATTTCAGGATCCTGCTGCACACCTTTAATTAAATGTCTATGTATTAAGTCCGTCAATAATGCAACAATCATTAAAATGTTCACCATTTAACACTAACACATAACATAAATAATTAATTAAAATATTTATATTAAAATCTTTCGTAATGTTATTTTAAGTGGACTGCAACGAGCAATTTTAGCGCTCATCAAAGCAGTGTAACAGTATAGACGCATTGAAACACCTGAGGATGGCCGTATGTGGCCGAAACATGTTGTGTTAGTGTTAAATGGTGAATATTTTAACGATTGTTGCATTATTGACGGACTTAATACATAGACGTTTAATACTAGGAATGTTACATAGTGGTACTGACGAATATTATGGGTTCACTTCCTTTTAAATTTCTACCTTAGTCCGAGCTCTGGTAGACAGTAATTAGTACTACCCGTCAGGCTGAAGCCATCAGCACTCACTGCCTCAATTCAATGGTTTGGTTGGAAAACACGAGTAACAGGCTGTGCCAAGTACGAAGCAAACGGCTTAGAAAGTACACGAATTGCGAAACACTCTCATCACGGCGACATGGCGATTCAAGGTTCAGTAATTGCTCTAGAATTCTATGCCTATTTACGTAACATAACTCACATCATTCAATGTATAACATTGCAAGGCCTTGTTGAATTATGAATAATCAAACAAAGGAAATCCCTCTCTCAACGTTGACACACCCATTGCATACACGAAGCCGTAATTTATGGTGTATATGATAGATGCCATTTTGAATACCTCAAACATTAACATAATTATGCGTATCGTGTATAATATGAAGTATTATTACAAGTTCGGTAAAAAGACAAGGTGCGGGGAGATGAACGAACATGACTTATTAAAAGTAGTGGCGAATTGCCCGTCGTGACCGGTTCCCGAATAACCGTGATCGACGCTTCTGAACACGCCCTTGGACTTAACACGCCAAGTCGAGGCAAGGCCTCTACACACGATCAGTTTAAATTAAGACTTTCTCGCATACTGTCCATACTTTTTTCAGGAGCCTTTTGCAATATTTCATGTCCTGTCAGTTTGTAGAACCCCGCTGTGAAATTCGGCCCTGGAATCGTCTCGTACGAATTCATAAGCTCCACTTAATTTTAGTTAATCTCGAAAACGATTTGGTAAGAACGTGTTATTTGTGAAACTCGGCATTTCCCTTAGGGAGAGCGTTCATTTAGGTTGTTTGAAAACAGGATGTTCACGAAAATGTTGACTTTAGGGAAATAAAGGAAGGCGAGCCTCACACTGGAAATAATTTAAGAACGACGAGATTTATAAATTGTATTTTACTCCAGAAGACTGCCTCTGTGGTATAGTGGTCAGAGTTCCTGCCTACAGATCCAGAGGTCCCGGCTTCGATTCCCGGCGCTATCAGATTTTCTGAGAAGTAGTGGGTCTGGAACGGGGTCCACTCATCCTCGTGAGGACAATTGAGGAGCTATTTCAAGGAAATTGCAGCTCCTGTCTAGAAAACCGAAATTAACGGCCGTGGGGATCTCTTGCGCTGACCACGTGATACCCTCTATCAGCAAAAGTTGGCACTAACTTCGCCTACAAGCGGCAGTCATTCGGTCGGTATAGTTCGCTTGCGGACTACAGGCCACGGAGTTTTTTATATTCCACTCCAGTCTTTATTAAAGGAATTAAAGGAACACTGAGGTGCGCAAAGGATAGACAAGGAATGTAGGTCTATACAGTACTTTAGTCGCAAAATCGGAAGGGAAGACACTATATGAGAGAACTGTGCACAATTTTGAGGATAATATTGAAATGGATCTTGAAAAGAAGCGGTATGAGAACGTGTTATAGATTAATTTGGCTCAAGAAGGGGACCGGTTGTGGTATACCGTATTTACGCATGTATAGGCCGCAGCACAATTTTCAGACAGAAATTATAGAAAAAATAATTTTCTTGGA
Source organism: Cryptotermes secundus (assembly GCF_002891405.2). Lineage (NCBI taxonomy): Eukaryota > Metazoa > Arthropoda > Insecta > Blattodea > Kalotermitidae > Cryptotermes > Cryptotermes secundus. Next base: position 2,176,660 of record NW_019721526.1, read on the forward strand.
ATATTATTTCAGGAGTATTACACCCTGTATTACTAATTATGAATATATTTTTTTTTAAATGAAGTGTGATTTCGAATATTTCGAATATAAGCCGCACCCCAGTTTTCCTCTTGAATTTTTGGCAAAAAATGTGCGGCCTATACATGCGTAAATACGGTATTTCTTGTATAAATTTCTTATAATTAAAATTTCTTTATGCTGTACAAAAAGGATAAATATTTCTTCAAATTAACGGTTAGGAACTTCATTCCAAATTTTACTCTCAATATAGACCTATTTCCATGTATATATGTAACATGTATCATACCCCTCATCTTCAAAATCAGTCCTGGGACTTAAAAACTATAACATAATTCCTTTTTAAAATCTTGGTATCTAAGTATGATACTGAAGGCTTGCCAGCAGTTGCCCGTAAGGTACCCTTGTAACAGTCCTACATTTATATAGAAAAAATGCGGGATAAATTGTCGTAAATTTTATCAGTCGATAGTTGCTGCAAGAGGCTAATATACACGTAGAAGGTTTTGCCATTAACCCTACAGCATCAAGGAGTAACTATCCAGACAGACCATAAATAGATTCTAAATGGTTCTGACGATGGTGTATAACACACAGAATTCTTGGGTTATTGGACCTTTTCCATCGTTCGGTATTCTAGAGAATAGAAACACGACGTTTCGGAAACAGATCCAGTTTCCGAAACGTCGTGTTTTCCTTTCTTCAGAACACTGGACGATGGGAAAAGTAAAAAACCCAGTAATTCTGTATGCCATAAATATTTAGTTATAATCAGAACCTCCAAATTATAACATGAGACAATAAGGGTCAAAGAGATACCAGTATCCATGTAGGCTACATGCATCCGAGAAATGAAATTTGTTATCCTTTCAGAAGTGAATTGCCATGACATAACTTACAGTCTCTCATACTGCATTGCTCATATAGAAACGCATGTTCACAAGCAGGTTTTTTCTCCTGATACCAAAGTTACATAGCATAAAAACGAATTATTCGCAATATTTTTAGACATGGATATTATAAGTTCAACGAAACTAATCAGATCTTTTGGTATTAATTCTTGATAATGACGGACTATAGCATTAAAAAAATTCAGGTTTTAAGTTTTGATTTAGAGTCATAGAGTTTTGTTGCTGTTTGTGTAACTTTAAAGCATTTAGAAGTAATCCACTTTTGGGATATAATGAAGAATAGTCCATTCAATTCCAACTGACGTTTCGGAGGAAATTGTCGCCTCCATCTTCAAGGTCGAAGAATAAGCGAAGTAACATGCCAATTTTGCTTGCTGTCTGCTTCATGATGATTTTTCTAAGCTTATTTTTCGACCCTGAAAATAGAGGAACTATTTTCTTCCGAAACGTCTGTATACTTTCAACAGCCACATTGCTTTTTTTTTGCCCGAAGATAGAACTCTTCGTAACCACTGTTATGAGAACCTCAAATCCTCCTTAAAGCATTTATGTTGTTGATAGCTATGGAATGACTCAATTGAATTAATTGTTCCTGCACGTTAACAAATTTCATAAATCAAAGTAAAACTAAACATGACTTGGCTTTAATTTTATTAGTGGCATTTTTTATCTTTCTATTTGTCCCTGTTTCTTCCATTTAGTGGTCAGAGTTCCTGCCTACAGATCCAGAGGTCCCGGGTTCGATTCCCGGCGCTACCAGGTTTTCTGAGAAGTAGTGGGTCTTCAGCGGGGCCCACTCAGCCTCGTGACGATAATTGAGGAACTATTTCAAGGAAATAGCGGCTCCGGTCTAAAAAAACCGAAATTAACGGCCGCGGGGATTCGTTGCGCTGACCACGCGGCACCCTCTGTGTGCTAAAGTTGACACTAACTTCGCCGAAAAGCGGTGGTGGCTCGGTCGGTATAGTTCGCTTGCGGACTAGAACCACAGAGTTCTTTTTCTTCCATTATACTTATTCACTGGTACCAGGACTCGGCCAGGGCCTCGCTTTCAGTATACGTCTTAGGGCTGAAGATGGGAGTGGTATGAAAGCAAAGAATATTTCTTGCCCTTTGCAGTACATTATAATATAATCTGCTGATTATCGTGTTGAACTCTGAGAATTTTTTACGATTCTAGGTAGCCTGTCAGGGACTCATGTGTTCGTTCAAATGGCAGGCCAACGCTAATTTTATATGGACCTATATAGAAGCTACATAAATACGTGTATACACTTGTCGGAACAGCTGTGGCACCTTCGTTTTTTGTTTTCTTATCTATAACTTTTAGACAAGGAAAATTACGCAATGATAGTTAAAGGCCTGTTTTATTTTGCTGTACATATTACGTCCGATATGCCTGAAATATATTTTGCTCCAGTAAATATCAAATTAATTCCCGGCGAATTACGCTTGATATGCACGCGGAAACTCACAAATTCTTTCAAGTAAAGTTTCCACTATTTTCGTCTGATTTTAACAAAATTGAAGTGGGTCGAGAAATTGTGCTGAAACTAATCGTATCAACGTTTATTAAACTCTCATGAATGGCTGAGTTGTGTCATGCCCACAAGAGGACAGACAGAAGCAGCGGAGGTACCAGAAAGAGTATAATCACGTTCCTTTACTGTTATTGCAGTCTGTTTGTCAAGGAAGGGTCTATTATAATGGCAACATACAAAAGGACATGGCACATCGGAGAACAAGGCTGGACGATATACAAGATATGTTTCTGTCCATGACTAATCAGGAGCGCACTTTGTTTCCCTCTTATGATAAATATATAAACTACACATCTAAAACAGTATGCAGCATATTTTCCTTATTTTGAAAAAAAGGAGTTTTAAGAGATAACATTGCTTCCTGTATGTCTGTATATTCCCCCTATTGTTGCTAAGCAACGACTCGGTAAACACGAATACACCCGCAGTAATACAGAAGAACTCTTGTAGGCGGTGTTTCCTTTTCAGTCCTTGTCTTATCAGATAGTGTAAGGAAAGTAGGCTAGGATAGCCCGTGTGGAGGCGGGTTCGAATGCCTCCACTGTAGCTCTGTGAATCGTAGGAAGCCACGAAAAGGGAACCTACTGCCTGAGGGTAAAACTGGGCCACCCTCTTCCTGGGGGATATAAATACCGGGACCTGGCCCTCCAGGTTGAGGAAGTCTCGAATCTGAGACAAATAAAGTCGTGAGTCCCACGAGGCTCGAACCCGAGAATGACTGCGCTTGCGAGGACCACCAGCAATTGTAAACGACAGACCCGTCCTCTCGTCATAGAGGAAGTTACATAAGGACTATGACCGCAAAGGTTCAGTTTAAAAAATCGCTGGTCGTGATTCTCAAGGGGCTTGACAGCAAGATGAACTGATTGGCGGTAAACAGTCAGTCGTAAAGTATCTCTGACTTTGGTTAATCCTTCCCATAAATTTTTGTGTCGTTAATAGTACTTTTTAGTGCAAGTCATGTTTAGAGTTTCCACCGAAGTGTGTAAAAAAATATGGCATAGCGCTCTGGAACCTAAAATTATAAAAGGGATATTTCTTGTTAACTCTTTTGCTATCCATACCTTCCTTCATTTATACGTCTTACCGTAAATGCAGTCCGTAAGCCCAGCTGTTGGCCACTTACGCGACAGCTTAACTAATATTTTATTTATTGGCTGCTACAAGATGCAAGCAAAATGTTACAAAGACTAGTTCGCTTAAACTAATAATCTGTTTTAATTTGACACTAAGTTACTAAGATTATATGAAGTTAAGTTCGCCCATCGGATCCCTTTCGGGCTACTTGGCTAGTTCGTAAGGTTTGGTCCGTTTGAGTCGCCTGGTTAGGTTTCCCCCATTTAGGAGCCTGGACGCTTCTTCATTGACGTGTTGTCGAAGTCTGTTTTCGTGTGAGGTGGCGTATCTTGCAATAATGGATGCGACTGTTTCGACACCGAGAGTATACAAGGTAATTTCTAGACAATTTCCTCATTGAATTATTCAAGGAGCACACCGTTACTGAACCGGAAGCTTCATTACCGTCCCCAAACTCATTCGCTCTTCGCCCTATTTTGAATCAGTTCACTTAACTTCATACTGTAGGATGTAGACCCGCTGCTAAGTAAAGACTGTAAAAAAGTCCGTTGTTAGGCAACAGATTCCTAAAGTACATCAATGGACAAACTGGGAAGCGGTAGTCTCTACGCGGTCTTTGAGATAGCTGCGTCACACAACAGTAGAACTGTTTGAACTGGATTTTTCTATGTGGTCCTCTCCGAGGCTGTGTCAGTCTGCCGACCGAGTTCAGTTCAGATACAAAAGAACGATGAAATGCTAACATTATATTGTCCCTCCACAAATCACTCATTAGGAGTATCATGACTTACGCTTGCCTCGCCTGGGAGTTTGCAGCAGACAACTATCTACTGAAATTGCAGCGCCTGCAAAGAAGAGTTCTCCAAACATCTGGAAAATTTTCAAGTATTCTGACTTCCAACTGAACTGTCAGTTATTGTTGGCTTCTCACTGTATAGCCTCCGGTCGGACCACAGCACAGAAAACAAGTCCATTTCCTAGGAATGGCTGTCTACTATTGTCGCGTACTCTTGTACGCGTTGCGTAGCAGTGGGCTGTTTACGAAGAATCTGTCTCCGCGGGAAGTTATTTATCGAGCCGTTGCTTAGCAGTGGGTTTATGTGTCCGTTTAAACTCAAATGTAGTGTTGGACCTCTAGGGAGACGAGAGAATAGGTGGAAAACCGGAACAGGTAGAATACCTACTCCATAAAAATTATGAATATTTCTTAGACATGGATAAACATTGATATTTACCATCTCGGGTACTTCATTACGCACTTGGCATGTGTTCCCACCTGCATGTACATGCTCTTTGATATATCACCCTGCCTCCCCCCCCCTCCACTAGTGGTATGAGCAAGGTCTTCAATACTTGCCTGTTTCAACAGCGTAAATCTGACCTGTACACACACTATTTATCACAGACCGCATCATCACCATCACCGGGTGTTTCAAATTATATGCAGTATATACGAATAATAATGTTATATTGTCGACCATTCACTACTGTTATCACTGAATACTCAGATCCAAAACTTCCAACTAGTAAGGTCGTTCTTTCATATTATAGCGTGCAGACGCGATACTGGGTAACGACCTTGAAACGAACAACAAAGTAACATCCACTGCTACGCAACACATCCTTAATAAGTAAGTATACCCAGCCGTTACTGAGTAAAGACTCGTATTGATAGCTCCATACCACAGTCATTGCTCTTCTAATACAAATTTATGAGCCAGCAGAGCCCTGCTGAGAGATAGGGTCCGGTTCCAGTATTTTTAAATATAAACAGAGCAGTGTCTTAGATAAAAACAGGAAGATGAATAATGTCCATAAACGTAATATTTGTACTAATGTACAATCGTCACAACATTTCAGATATTATAAAACATCAGAGTATATCTATGTAAACAGATTGTTGATATTTATATTGAACCTGAAAATGGAAGCTGTATATACCTCCGAAACGTCAGCAACACCACTCACGCTCATACGGCGCAGCAACACACTTCGACCCTGAAGATGGAGGCAGCATGAACCTCCAAAATGTCGCAAAATCACCCACAACGACTTGATTCGACAACTCAAGAGCGGAATCATCATGGTTAATTAGCCCCCTTGAACGTCTAAACCCCGTAAATGTATGGATATTAGAGAATAAATTGCAATCAGCTGATAGCATTTTAATAATTTCGCTGTGTAATCCTTCGGAACGTCAAAATGTATCACGCACAAGAAAGTCTTTCATTATTTATTCTAGGTACATCATTCAGAATTCTTGTTTATAATTCATTTTATAATACATTATTACGGTTCTTCATAACAAGTAAGATCTAGTGACTGATTGATTGATTGATAATTGGCATATTAATCTTTTACTGGTGTAGATTGACAGCTCAAATACACCAGAGTTCGTGATCGTTTGTAGCAGACCAATGCAACATCCGTGTCAGGCCGAAGGTGAACATGATCAACCCCAGATGAAGAGGATTTTAATCTGAGCAGAAGGAATGAGATATTGACAACAATTTTCATAGCCTGTTCTGTTCGATTGAAATATCAGCGTGTCTGCGTGGTGACAATAGTCTCTGTTGATTTCAGCCTTGTGTGCCTAGTCTTGAGAATATTCGCCCAGTTTGATGACTTAATCCTGCTTTGGTTACCAGTACGGTAACCCCTCCCCCTCACATAGCGTGTAGTGTGGGACGATTCGATATGCAGTTGAAATAGCGCTGGTCAACTTGAACTTCTCATTTCTTCCAGGCAAATGCCAGTGTAGTTCCTTAAATAAACTATGGTCATTTCCTCAGGATTCCTTCCTTTCTTACCATTCACAATTTATTTGTTTATTAATTCACTTTTTTGAGCTGTGATAGGTCAGTCGGTATAGTAGCGGACTGCGAGCTGGACGACCGGGTTTCGATTTCCGGCATGTACAAGATTTTTCTCTTCTCCACAGCGTCCGGACGGTCTCTGAACCCAACCTCCTATCCGCCGACAAAGCTGCAGGAACGTGAAACTGACTACTTACCTCCAGTGCCGAAGTCAAGAATGGCAGAGCCATACCTCTACTCCCCATACGCCTTCATGGCGTAGTGCCTAATTAATTAAACACAGAGACAAATTTACCTTTACCTTTTTTATTCACTTATTTATAAAGAATACGTCTTCCGGGGTGTGGGTCCGTGTACATCTAATGTAAACTGACGTTTCTGAGGAACATTTGGCCTCCATCTTCAGGGCAGAAAAATCCGCGAGGGAGAAACCAGTATTAGCAGGTAGCTGCAGTCTGCATTTCCTCGTTCGCGGATTTTTCTACCGTGAAGATTGGGGCATACTTTCCTCCGAAACATCGGTTCACACAAGATCTATAAGGCGCCACATCCCAGAAGACGGCATTCTTCATAGTCACCGCCGTGAAAACCTCAAATCTTACACTTATGTATAGTTTATTTAACTATGTTGTCAAATATTCGGCCTGTATATCATTGAATGTTTGGATGATAGTGAATGGAAGGGCTCGTGGTTTAATTTAGGCACAATCCCGGCATTTGCTTCAAGGAACCGAAGAAAACCTCAAGAAAAAAGAATCAGGGTAGTCGGTGTCCAGACCGAGATTCGAATCGATCACATTCGACAAAGTATTGGTTCAATAGTTTATGAAGTGAAATAACCAGCCACACTTTCTATACTTCCTCAGGACTAAAGAGCAGACTTTGATAAAGTGCGGCCATACTTTAAACCCTCATTTCACCAGTTAAAATATAGACTGATCAGCAAGTGAGAGTACAAGACATGGGTCAGTAGCGTCAGTAGACTGGTGCTGCACTCTCATTGTAGTTATAGTGGTCTGCAGACACTGCGAGGGTAGAGAAGTAAAAAGGTTTTAAGAAATTTGGAAAAGTGACGCTGAGAAAGCTAAACTTTTGCAGAACACTTGGCTTCCGTATTCCAACCTACAGATACAGTAATCGACCAAGAAATAGAAAAAAGTCTATCAAACCCACCTATAACACATACAACCATCAAAGCATTCACGCAAAAAGAAATAGCTGATGAAATTAAGCTCCTAAATCCAAAAAAGTCGCCTGGATTTGATCTGGTAACGGCCAAAATGATGAAAGAATTGCCTAGAAAAGGGACAGTGATGCTAACCTACATATACAACGCTATTCTACGACTAGGATACTGGCCAAAATGTCTCAAAAAGGCACAAATCATCATGATCGGTAAACCTGGAAAAGACCCGACAGATGTCTCCTCGTACAGACCCATCAGTTTACTGCCAGTAACGTCAAAACTACTTGAAAGACTGCTACTTCGCAGAATAAACGCAGATTTGCCTCCAAAAAACTGGATACCTGACCACCAGTTTGGGTTTCGCCAGAAACACTCCACCGTGCAACAAGTTCACAGAATTATACAAGCCATAAACAAAACGTTCGAACACAAACAATACTGCAGTGGAGTATTCCTCGACATCAGTCAGGCTTTCGACAAGGTCTGGCACCCTGGACTTATCTACAAAATCAAACATGTATTTCCACCGGCTTACTTCAATCTTCTAAAATCATACTTGAGTAGGAGAACCTTTCAAACCAAAGTAAATGAAGAGAAATCTGACTACTTTCCTATCGGTGCAGGAGTACCACAAGGCAGCGTCCTTGGACCACTGCTGTATGTCCTGTACACGTCAGATCTACCGATGGCACAAAATGTCCTAATAGGGACATTCGCAG
>NW_019721526.1:2186444-2231340 GCF_002891405.2 Cryptotermes secundus
GGGGAAGCATTATAGATACCTCTCAGCTAGTAGAGCCGGTCTCGCTGGCTGGGCGGGACTGATGGTAAGCACCAGTACCGGTAGGATATAGAGACTGGTAGAAATCATAGAGGGAAGCACAATGGACCAATACAGGTCTAAGTGCATGGGGAAACCCACCCTCTGCAATAACTAACTAAGTTTTGCGTGTTAGTTTAATTATCTCGAATACCAGGGTAAGTCAATAAGTAATTTACAAATGGATATAGAACTTAAACAAATAAGCGTACTGATTTGAAAAAATGCTTTTATTTCTCAACATAATCTCCCTGTACACTGAGGCACTTCTCCCTCCGTTTCACAAGCCCCTGTAAACCAGTAGCATAAAATTCTTTGGGCTGCTGTCGGAACCAGGCGGTGACTTCCCTTTCTACAGCTTCATCGTCGGGAAAATATTCAGCCGAAAGATGAAGTTTAAGGGGGCCGAACAAATGGAAGTCGCATGACGGGTTAGGTTTTCACAAAGTCTGTGCACGATGGGTGCCGCTCATGCTGACCCCACAACACAAAATTAAAAGAATGGGTCTGGCATTACAGCATCTCAAACGCTACCACGATGAAGGACACGATATGCTAGCCCGAATTGTCACAGGTGATGAATCTTGCTCCAAGCGACTTCCATTTGTTCGGCCCTCTTAAACATCATCTTTCTGCTGAACATTTTCCCGACGATGAAGCTGTACAAAGGGAAGTCACCGCCTGGTTCCGACAGCAACCCAAAGAATTTTATGCTGCTGGTTTACAGGGGCTTGTGAAACGGAGGGAGAAGTGCCTCAGTGTACAGGGAGATTATGTTGAGAAATAAAAGCATTTTTTCAAATCAGTACGCTTATTTGTTTAAGTTATATATCCATTTGTAACTTACTTATTGACTTACCTACGTATAATAAAACTTACGAATAATTTGCATTGGGGTAAAACGTGTATTTCTTTCTACCCAACAACTTTGCTTGAAACATCTTTTGGCCCTATAAATATGTATCGAGTTACACTCAAAATGCGTTTATAAATGCATGTAAGTCTTCATCTAAAGTGTCCCATGTTTGCCCCAATTTTAACATAAATTTGCATGTTTTAGTACAAAGTACAAAATAAAAATATAACGAAACTTACCAGTTTTAATTTCATAAAAATTAATTCAATAGTTATTACGTGGTAACGGACAGACCTACAGACATAGCGAAGCTATTAAGTTCAGTTTTGCAATTTAATTGCTTGCTTATTCTCCAGAAATTCTTAATTCTTTCATGCCATCTTGTTTCTGTTTGCGCAGCCTATGTACCACGTGGATTTGGAAGGAACAGACCACAGTCTGGTGAGTTTCCTGACGAGCTGTCTGGCTAGCAGTTGGGCACGCTGTAACATGAACGTAAAAGAAGTAAGACAAGTTACCGAAAATGCCCGGTTAAATGGATGGTAAATATAAATTACATATATTATATATTTAGCACCACAGCAGTAAATATTTGGTAATATGTATGTTGAGGTATGCTCTACAAATCTGTGATGATGACATATTAATATAGTTATTGTGTTTTTAGACATTATTCAGGGTCCTGTTTTTATTTCAAACACACAACGTTTCGGAGGCTGGAGTCCGTCTCTGTCTTCAGGTGGAAACTACTGTTGGGCCTAATTGATAGAACTAGTCCCTATATCCGGACACCAGCACCAATACAAGATAGGAAACGTGCGTAGGTTCCACCTGAAGATGGAGACAGGCTCCAGTCTCCTAATCGTTGTGTGTTTTAAATAACAGCAGAACGATGGGCGATATCCAGAAACACAATAATTATGTAAGGTAAGGCGCTGAAAACTTTTAGCTACAGCCATGAATTTTATTAATATTTATCTCTACTTAGAATACACGTAGATTTGTTGAATGTAACATTGTAATTCTGAGAGTGTACTCGCAAAATATTTTTGTTGCTTGTGTTAACTGACATATCTGTTTGGATATAAGAAATTGCATTGCGTCAGCGTTAATTCATTCATGGCTGCACCGGGGAACAAATTGTATGCAAGAAGGACATTAAGATATAAGTCTGTGAATTCATGTATAGATACAATTTTGGTCCTTCTAGCGAACTGAGGGTATGTGTGTCTAGTTAATTTGTGAGGTGCGATGGTGGTCCCCACAACTTACACGTATTAAGGGAAAACACACAAGTTAATTTGTTGCGTTTTTTAAAAAAGGAGTTTGGTTCTCCATGTATACGGAACCGTAAAGGTTTTTCTTAAGGTAGAATAATAGATTGCCATATTTAGCTGAGTGTAACAGTGGTTCGATTAGCTCAAGATTGTCTCGTGCGTGTAATGGTTTCCGTTATATTCCAATCCTGATTTCGGAATCCTTGGGAGCCGAGCACATTACCTGCAATCTGTGAGCTGGATTTTGTGGATTTGCGGAGTTCTCCAAGTTGATTGTTCAGATAGTGTCTTATGACAGGACAGGACATGGCTAATTAAAATTGAGGAAGAAGAAAAAAGAACAAGGAAAGTTTGAATGACGAATATGGCGGATTCGAAAGGAATGGATTCCTAAGGCAATTCAAGTGCGCTTCCTATGGAAAATCTTAGCCTCCCCATCCATTTTAATTTCGACTTTTGAAGTGCGTTTTTCATTACTTTTCCAGTCAAAACTTTACTTATTTAGTGCTCCGTGTTTCTTCCATTACAAACATCATGATCTAATCGCCAGAACAGTTCTATGAAGAGCATTAAGAAGTTATTCCTGTGACGGTGAGGCGCATTAAAAAGTTATCCCTGTGACTATGAAGATCATTAAGAAGTTATCCCTTTGACTGAGAAGAGGATTAAGAAGTTATCCCTGTGACTGTGAAGATCATTAAGAGGTTATCCCTGTGACTATGAAGATCATTAAGAAGTTATCCCTTTGACTGAGAAGAGGATTAAGAAGTTATCCCTGTGACTGTGAAGATCATTAAGAGGTTATCCCTGTGACTATGAAGATCATTAAGAAGTTATCCCTTTGACTGAGAAGAGCATTAAGAAGTTATCCCTTTGACTGTGAAGAGCATTAAGAAGTTATCCCTGTGATTGTGAAGAGCATTAAGAAGTTATCCCTGTGACTGTGAAGATCATTAAGAAGTTATCCCTGTGACTATGAAGAGCATTAAGAAGTTATCCCTTTGACTATGANAGAGCATTACGAAGTTATTCCTATGACTGTGAGGCGCATTAAAAAGTTATCCCTGTGACTATGAAGAGCATTAAGAAGTTATCCCTTTGACTATGAAGAGCATTAAAAAGGTATTCCTGTCACTGTGAAGAGTATTAAGAAGTTATCCCTGTGACAGAAGACATTATGTATCCTAGAAGCAGCCAATGTGAAATAAAATAAAACATGTCAGTGAAGAGCAAGACAATGGCTGCTGAGCGAGCTAACGTTTGGCGCTCCACATATGGCTAATGAACTTGTTCATTCACGATGTCTGTAATAATTTCAAAGGGATTTTATAGTGTAATCGTTGTTTGACAGTTTTAGTGCTTAATAACAGCATGTGAACAATGACAGCGGTTTCTCGCACAATATAGCAGAAACAAGAAGTACATAGCTCCATACTTAGTTGCTTACTCATCAGCGATTTTCTGCTGGGTCACGCCGAGACGCCGACTCGAAAATTTTTCGAACCGGTATTTGAAGGACTTTCATAAAAATGCGCAGCTAACGCTGAGAAGAATATTACATATACTAGACAACGGCTTGTGGTAGTCAAAGATGAACTGAAAATTCTTGTACATGAATCTTATTTGTCATACGGTTATTCCATAAAAATTATTCCTAATTAGAAAATATATGACTAATACTTGGTAAATATTCAGAAAAATTATTAAAGTTTAGAGTTTGTAAAATTGATTGGTTTTGATTAGTGCAGTCATAAATAATAATGTAATTAATTTTCAACAATAACTTGCATCAATAATAAAGAAAATTCTGGGAAATAGTAGTACATCTGTAATTGATTGTACACATTGTATTGTCACGTATAAGGGGTAATGTGACTAATAATTGTGGATTCAAGATCTGATAACTGAATTTACTTAACGTCACTATTACAGTTACACTCGATTATGACAGTTCACACACTCAACTCCTCCTGGATAACGAATCCCTCTCTACGTAGCTCTGCTTCCTTCTCGAAAGCACTCTGATGCACTGCCGAGTCACTTCTCCTTCTCCTTATCCTTCGCTACTCAAAGTCAAAGTCACATTGCGACTGACGGTCAGTCAGTCAGTCAGTCAGTAAGTCTTGATGTCGTGCCCCATCTGGGGCTGTTTAATAGTTACTGTCTTGTTTTTGTGGGGTACCCTCTCTGACGAGAGGACGGGTCTGTCTTTTATATACGTATGCTGTTGGTCCTTGCCAGCGCAGTTTTCTCGAGTACAAGTCCCTTGGGACTCGCGACCATATTTCACTCTCTCAGATTTGAGACTTCCTTTGTGTCGCCTCCTATGACTCGCAGGGTCACGGTGGAGGAATTCGACCCCGACTCCACACGGGAGCAGGGTCACGGGCAGTCTGTATTGTGTTTTATATCTGCTTGGAGTACCGAATAGGGGACACCGAGTCGAACATTTCGTTCCTCCGTTGTCACGAAACCGACATCCCTTTGTGCAGGAAAAGTCTGTCTACGTTGCTTAAGGGACGTCTGTTTAGAAGTCGTTAGAATGGATATGTCTTCAAAGTTCATCAGTATCCAGAGTAACGGTACATTTTATGTTACCACGAGAACGTGCTCCACGAAGCCTCGCCCAGCAGATGGGCAGGTTGCAGCTTTTAGGCCGCACAAAGAAACTTTACGCTTAGATAATGTTGACGTGTACCATATCAGTGAAAAAATTCTTAAGAGTCCTGACGGACAAATTGAAGCAAATGTACACCCATTTTTTAATTCGCTTAGTGGTCTAGTTGTCAGCGTTCCTGGCTACAGATCCAGAGGTCCGGGTTCGATTCCCGGAGCTACCAGATTTTTTTTCTGAGAAGTAGTGAGTCTGGAACGGGGTGAACTCAGCCTCGTGATGATAATTAAGGAGCTACTTCAAGAAAATAGCGGCTCCTGTCTAGAAAACCGAAATTGATGGCCGTGGGAATTCGTTGCGCTGACCACGCGACATGCTATATCCGCAAAAGCTGGCACTAAACTTCGCCGACAAGCTGCGGTGGCTCGGTCGGCATAGTTCTCTTGCGGTCTAAACTCACGGATTTTTTTTAGTGGGTGGTGGAGTCCAACTGTGTCCACTCGGCACGGCGGCCACTGATTGGTCTATTGTAGCCTGCCCCGGATGATTATGATGATGGAGAATTTGGTGGAATGAAGATTGGCAAGGGGAAACCGAAGTACTCTGAGAAAACCCGCCCCAGCGCCACTTTGTCCACCATAAATCCCATTTTACCAGACCCAGGGATCAAACCCGGGCCGCCGCGGTGGGAAGCCAGCGACTAACCGCTTGAGCTATGGCGCGGCCAATGTAGACCCATTCTGTAAGGACCCTCTGCAAGGACACATTTCCCAGTGGAGTTTATTTTCTAGCAGGTCTTATGCTGAGGCACACATGCACACTACACTATGGTGTTACTTTACTCTTGAATAAGCTTGAAATTATCAGGAAGCATCTGCGGATGCAGTTTACTAAGTTATGTGTGATATTCATGGAGTTCTGAATTCAAGCAGTCGCATAGGCACACTGCTGTCGTATTATCTACATACTCATCCACTGTCTACTTGGGTTGCACAGCTGGATTCAGATTACAGCTCTCGGTACAAATTTACTGAACTAATCTCTGTGTACTTCTCTTTACGTGCATGTCTCGGGAAGGAAATTCACATTTCAGACCGTCATAAACTAAGTCACATTTCATAAACACTAGCTACACGTCGCATGCACACTTCAAAATGTTATCACTACTCGGAGAACAAAAATGTCATACTGAAACAAAAGACTGTTCACTCGTTTGTAACCTACGCAACATATTAAAGGGGCTCATACACGTACGAGTCTGGTTCGCGAGTCCGACTCGGCTCGGGTTCCAATGAGCCAAACTCTTCCGTGTGTGGGTCACAAAGTTGAGAGTCAGCTCATGCGTTTGTGTGTAATTAATCTGAGCCCGGCTTCCGAGTCAAGCTCGCCGAGCCAGAGTGGTACGTGTATGGGCCCGTTAACGTTTGATATTTCTTTGCTATGGTAACCCGAAATTGCGTAGTTGCAGAGTTTACATACATTTTCATACACATCGAAAGATATATATATATATACAGACATATGTAGGTGTTCGGTTCATACCTACGCTGGAACAGCGACTGTCCTGGTTGAGTTCTTCGTGGCTTCTCTCAAACCCTCCAGTAAAATCCTATATAAGCTCTAAACATTTAACCACTACTGCTTCTTTCCACATGCTCTTCACTGCAGTATTCACTGTAGTTCAATAACTGGATGCGATACGTTGAGTTGCGGCGTCGCTAGGAAGACTGCAAACACGAACAGTCTTGTGTAGAATTTAGAAACTGATCACGGATGACGTATGCTCAAAGTGGGAGCAACAAGAATAAAGAGAGATTATTAGGGCATTGAAACAAGAAGTTTCAAAGGATCGGGGGTTTACTCGCGCCGTAGGAAATAAGAAATGATCTTAGGTATATTGGAAGAGATTTTTTTAAAAGAAGCCATTAATTGTAGAATAAGTCAAAATTGATCTTAAGGAAATGAGCTGTGAGAGTTTGAACTGACCTGAATATACTGATATATTGGGTTTTTGGACTTTATCCATCGTCCTGGTTTTTAAGATAACTAGTAAAAACACGACGTTTCGGAAACTGGATCTGTTTCCGTCCTCAGGTGAAGGAAAACACCTATTCTGTTGGGTCCGTTAGAAAGAGCTAGCCTCAATCACTGGACAGTGATTTTTTTTTTAATTTTAGTTTTTGTTAGTTATCTAGTGTTTTTCTTAGTTATCTTAAAAACCAGGACGATGGATAAAGTCCAAAACCAATATATCGGAGTGTTATACACCATCGTCAGAATCCTATAGTAACTACTTGACTTGAAAATGCTCATTTTGTTGTCCATTGACAGAATCTTTTGATTATGATGATGGAACATCGTGTTCGATAACAAGGAACTTCATCCTCAGGTGCACGGCAATTTTTAGGACACCTTGTAACAGCTGTGGTGGTTTAATTAGTGTTCTAAGGCTCCATACTGGACTGGATGTGATGATGAAATAGTTAACGGTCAGCTTCGTGTTCTGGGAGTCCTAAATGTTGCGATACTGGCAGTAAAATATTGTCACGTGTAGGCGGTTTGTGACTTATAAGACGGGTTTTCTGGTTGGGTGGTTGGCTTTATTGACACCTAATTCACACAACTCGGGACTGCAGCACTACCGCTGCCGCCCTGGCATCTTCTTCAGTTTCGCAATCTGTTTTACAGAGTCGGTAGATCTCCATGGACGAGTGATCAGCCCGCCGCAAGGCCGCTACCTACACGCAGAGCAACACAAACACAGACAATCCAGGTAGTACCACACTTAAAAGCAACTCGAATATATATGAAGTTTATGTGTTTATATATATAGATCTATAATATATTAAAGTCTGGTTTTTTTTACGATTATTATGATGAAGATGACGTCTAAGCGGTTTCCGATACATTTTGTTCACGTCTGTAAGAATAGAACAAGAAGTGAAACTGACTGAAGCTGTGTGACTTGAATTTACTTGGTTAAAGATTGCAGCATCTGGTCATCAATTAACTGCATAATCTTGACGGCATAAACTGCAAATTACTTCGACATTTTTATTTCAGTTTTATAACGACAGGAGAGAAAAAGAGTAAGTGCTATTTTTGCTACAAATTGCGGGGAATGTACTTTTACAGGAACGTGTTTTGATTCCCATTAACGACGTGAAAACTCACCGAAGGCGTATATTATATAATTAAAGTAAAAGTAAAGAGATTGGCGTTATAATGCACTATATCTTGTCAGCTCTGTTCATAGTCCCAGTTCTTGTGTCTGTTCTCAGTGACGTCGAAAACAACTTTTCTTGGCCGTCTTTTGTTCAGAAATATAGAATTAATCGTCCCAAATTTTGGCTTAACTGTTGGGATTATTGTAACTTTAGACGCAGAACTGTAGAAGGAAATAAAGTGTTAGAAAATTCAAGACGTTCATTTGAAAGAAACTTGCGTCGGGTTTTGTCCCGTAATGGTTAGAACTTAACCTTCTTTCCCCATTGCAGCCTCTGGTATTCCGACAGCGTCTTTTTGGTTTTCTCGGTCGCTTAGTGGCGATTAATTACTAAAATGTTATGTTACTTATTCATGGAAATACAAATATTATCCGTCCTCCTATTTTTATCTAAAAACACCGTCCTGTTTGTATTAAAAAACACGACGTTTCGGAGACAGAATTCTGCCTCCGTCTTGAAGTAAAGGAGACAGAGACAGAATCCAGTGCCCGAAACGTTGTTTTGAAGTGTAAAAAGGAGGGTCTTTTTAGATAAAGATAGGACAATGGATAATGTACAGAAACATAATATTTGTACTAATGTACCATCGCCAGAGATTCGGGGAAATGCTTATTAAATCCTTTCATTAGAAGTAAGATCTCAGTTTGAGGCCGCGCCATAGCTCAAGCGGTTAGTCGCTGGCTTCCCACCGCGGCGGCCCGGGTTCGATCCCGGGTCTGGTTAAGTGAGATTTGTGGTGGACAAAGTGGCGCTGGGGCAGGTTTTCTCCGAGTACTTCGGTTTCCCCTGCCAATCTTCATTCCACCAATTGTTCCACAATCACCCTCACCTATCATCTGGGGCGGGTACGATAGGCCAGAAGTGGCCGCAGTACAAGGGTCTTAGTCCCACCCTGCTAGCAATAAAAAATACTTCAAGTTACCTAAAAATTATCTTAATTCTTAAATTCATTTTATAAAGTTACTGACTGGTACTCTCTGGGTAGCAGTATGTTTAAATATACATTTGGCTCCGCAAATGTTTGAGCATTATAAAATATTTATGAAAACATATAGGTATTTCAACTCCAAATATCAAGTTCAGTAAATTATTAAAATTGGTAAAAAGTGTCAATGAGAGTTTGTTTACATATTCTTCACAACTCCTTCCTTAAATACTTGGTGTAATTTATAATTCAGCCGAACACAGTAGCCGAGCGGTGTGAGGCATGAACTGTCTTCGTTTACTCGAACGCTGGGATTATGGGTTCGAATCCCACTGAAGGTATGGATGTTTGTGTGTGCGTTTATTCTGTGTTTGTGTTGCCCTGTGTGTAGGTAGCGGCCTTGCGACAGTCTGATCACTCGTCCAAGGAGTCCTGCAGTCTGTGAAACGAGGTTACGAACTGAAGAAAATTTCAAGGCCCAACAAAGGGCTGTAGTGTTATTGATGAATGGCTAAAATGTACAATTCAGTCCTGTAAAGTCAATGCAGTGACAATTATTATGAAATAGATTAAGGGCCGTGAAGGGTCTTCATTAGCGTAGGCTCGGAATCTGTTATAGGCCACCAAAACGTGCATGCATTTTGACGCAGAGAACATTCTCCACTCAACGCGGAGTTATAACTTTTAGAGGAAAATTTGTATAGTAAATATTAGCAATATACCGTGCATGGCATAAGGATTGCTACACCGACGTCAGTATCCTAAATGAAAAAGCAATTTGCTTGCCAAGAATGTTCTTATTGCTTGTTCAACTTGTCAGTAAAATGTGAGAAGTGTGAGTCTCCATGCGATGCGTCGTTAGTTAAAACAGGATGCTGGTCTAAAGGCGAGCCAGTGTGGTTAGCAAACTTTTTATATTTTTTTAATTCGCATAGCGGGGGTTGGAGTCTAGCTTGGTCCACTCGGAACGTCGGCCACAGTTTGGCCTATTGTATCTACCCCAAGTGATTGTGACGATGGAATTTTTTTGGTGAAATGAAGATTGGCAGGGGAAACCGGAGTACTCGAAGAAAACATGCCCCAGCGTCACTTCGTCTACAAATCCCACTTGACCAGACCCGGGATCGAACCCAGGCCGCCGCTGTGGGAAGTCAGCTACTAACCGCTTGAGCTATGGCGCGCCCTGGTCAGTCAACTGTTGTAATATCGTGAAGGTTATCAGAAACCTATCAGCAGAATTATAATAAAGCAGGAGGTTATACTCAGAATGCGCTGTTTGCGACCTCAAATCACTTCTGATTTTCACGTACGTGGAAGAGTACAAACATTTTGGGTGCTAAGCCGTGTAGTCTGGTAGAATTTTACCAAAGTTTCGGAGAAATGTGCTGCCTCCATCTTCAGTGCCGACGAGTAAGCCGAGGAAACAGGTAACTCGCGGAACTGCTTGCTTGCTCGGCCTACTCGTCAGAACTGGGGAAGACAGTATGCTCCTGCAGGACGTCTGTAAACTTCTACAAGATTGCACCGCGTCTCATTCTAGAAGATTGTACTCTATAACGCAGCCCTGACGTCCTAAAATTACATGTGACTTACTGCGTATGTTCAGCTTTTAGCGAGACGTTTACTCTTTACTTGCTAATATCATACAAAAAGAAAAACAAATCCGTGGCCTGTAGTCCGCAAGCGAACTATACCGACCGAGCGACCGTCCGCTTGTCGGCGAAGTTAGTGAAAAATTTAGCGGATAGGGGATGTCACGTGGTCACCGCAACTGATCCCCACGGCAGTTAATCTAGGTTTTCTAGACCGGAGCCGCTATTTTCTTGAAAGAGCTCCTCAGTTATCCTCACGAGGCTGAGTGGACCCCGTTCCAGACCCACTACTTCTCAGAAAATCTGGTAGTGCCGGGAATCGAACCCGGGACCTTTTGATCTGTAGGCAGGAACTCTGATCACTAGATCACAGAGACGCCTAATGTCAGTTATTTCAGTCTTACGAAGATATCCCTCTGAAATTGGTTATCTTTATTTGCGTTGTGGCTCATGTGCCCCAATACTTAAATCCGGAACCAGCATCACATAGATCAGAAGATTGATATCTAACGACATTAACTGACATTAGGCCTAAACAAAAAACACTCCGTGGCCTATAGTCCGCAAGCGAACTATATCAACCGAACGACCGCCGCTAGTCGACGAATTTAGTGCCAGATTTTTCGGATAGAGGGTGTCGCGTGGTCAGCGCAACGGATGTCCACGGCCGTTAGTCTCGGTTTTCTAGACCGGAGACATTAGGCCCATCTTATCAAAATAATTTATTTTCATTTTCAGAGTCAATTATTATTTAAATACGTAATTGTATACTTTCTACGTAGACTCAGAAAATATTTATTTTTGTATTTCTTAACATTTTCAGCACTACTAAACATTTCCAAATAAATGTTGTGTACCTTATTTTATTTTGTACTACCAACATGCATGCAATTATTGCACAATGTAAGTTCCACTTGAGATTCGTGTAAAGTGACGATTGTGCTTATTTGACAGATACGAAAAAAAAAATCTTGAATTCACTCGACGACTTTTAGCGAACACCATGAATATTAAATTTAATGGCAATTTCTTTTGTAATTTTTAGGCGAAAAATGCGCACTGCCAAGCATATATGATCTCCCCATTGTGCGTTAATGTTTTGTGCAGTTAACGCATTACAAATAATTGTGTATTAGTACCTTTCTGCTGTCAGTAACAGAGCTGTCTTATTTCATTAACCGATTCAGTTGGGTTTTCTTGACTTAAGGTAACTGCAAATTCCTTTACTCTTTATTCGTGTTGGCCTACTTATTCCTTCTGCCAAAGCTCATAGTCCATGCATACGAATTGCCATTTATTGTCGACGAATGAGTGTCCCCTCCAAAACGGATGCAGGTTAATAATACATAGAAGAAACGAGAACAGACTGGTAATATTTTGAAGTGACGTAAGCAATGAAAGTTGAAAGAAGCGCGGCACTTAGTACTGGCACACTCCGCTAGATGGCAGTATCCAATGTAAAGCAAATTGGCGGAACCGCGATTAACATTGTGCAACGTAAGTGGATTCTTAACTGCTACTGGAAAACGAAGACTATGATTAAGGTGCAAAAACTTTTGGGAAATGAATTTAGAACACCACCATGAACAGGTGCATGACGATGTATGACACGAAAGCGAGAAAACTGCAGGACCAGAGGCACAGAATAGAAATTTCCTGTGCTGCTATGCCAACTTCAGCGTCATTAACAAGAACGCATTGGTACTGGCGGTGGTCATTTGAACATTTATGGCTTTAAAGTAAGCAACACAACAATGGGTTAACATATTTCCAGTTTATTTGTTATAATATAAGTTACTGAAATGTTTATATTTTTTTGGGACATCTGTGTAATCACAGCTCTTGGTATTATAGTGGAAGAGACCAATTCATTGTCTTAAAGATGGGAGAATATATGTCAACATACGAGTAGGTTAGGGTTAAAACGGAAGTCGGAATTCAAGAAGAAAAATAAACTCATCATTGAACTTGCAGAAGAGTACCTATAATGGCATAATTAATATTAAAACGAAAAAATACACAAGTTTTGGCACTTACGGGGCGTATGGTATAAAACTTTTTGTATGAAAGCATTTTATTTTTCTTCATGATAAAAAGTCACTACGATATTATATTTAATGGAGAAAATATTAATACTTTTACGACAACATGAATGCGGTCATGTAAGATTATATCCAGTCCTTTTATATAATTTTATGATACTTTAAATTATATATTTTTTGCAATTTTATTTTACCGAAGAAAAAATCATGCTTGCCAAACGTACAAGCTCAGAGATGAAATGTTTTTGTGAAGTGATATTAACAGAGAAAAGAGGCAAAACTTAGGTACACAATGATGGATTTATAATACCCCATACCCATTGTCATATCCTACAGTGGTCTATACTCAAGCAGTATATCGTATAGGCCGTATGTACTACTGTGTCACACGTCGAAACATTCTGATGAACTTTAACACCTTTATATCCTTGTCTTCATTTCCCTGTGCTTCTTTCCCATCGCTTTTATTTGATCCTTCCATAGACATTCATCCCCCGCTTACTTCCTTTACCTCCTGTGCGTTAACAGAATTCGGGCAAATTTCCCTCGAAACAGCTGTTACAGGAAGGAGAACGGCAGCAGAAATAGCAACCACAATGCGTACTAGGTTATTTCAAAATTTCCCCAGTGGCTGCGTCCTCCGTTAGCGCAAACAAACATTGGCCAATATACAGACGGTCTTCTCGATATAGGTTTCCGTGATTTTCCTCTGTCTTGCTTCTTCATGTTGCTTCTACATGTTGCATAGGCAGTCCACCTGATTTAAATTGATCAAAATTAAACCAACATCCATGAAAGCTCCGAAATTACTTCTCCACAACATGCTGCGTAATAAGAATGGCAAAATTAAAAAAGTGGTTCACAAAACAATTATCATTTAACGTGAATTGACAGATTCCTTCAGGAATATCCAGACTAATGAGCAATGCTCAGGTCTTCGATAACTTCCAAGACCAAAAATGATATACTAGGTCTTTGGCTTGTTACGTCCACCCCCGTAACTTCTATCCTTATTCACACACACGCACTGAAATTGATAATTACAAAATGTGGGAAATTCTGCACATTTGCTATTAAACGATACGTCGAGAGTTTTCATTGGTTAACGTCATCTATCAAGACATTAAGAATAAGTACTTTCCTCGTGAGAGCAAACATACACACATCATGTAAGATTTGAGGTTTTCACGGCTGTGACTATGAAGAATGCCGTCTTCTGGGATGTGGCGCCGTGTAGATATTGTATAAACCGACGTTTCGGAGGAACTTATCGCCTCTATCTTCAGGGTATAAGAAATCCACGAGCGATGAACCAGCGTGAGCAGGTGGCTGCAGCATATCTGTCTATCCATCCATCATGTATGTATGTATGTATATATGTATTTGTGTGGGTGTTTACGTGCGTGCACGTACTTGCATTTGTCTGTGGTTCACACGGATTACTAGTAATATGAAACGCGCCGCACTTGGGCTAGTGTGGAATTGTATACGAGCATTTTCCACCTTCAGAGATCTGAGATATATGTCAAAGGGCTTCCCCTCCCAGAACACGTCCCACATACTGTACCGCTAACAGCAATTTTTGCGATGATGGAGTTGTCACGTCCTGGACCTCCCAACTACGTAATCTCACAACCGAGATGTTTGCTTTCTTTTTAAGAAAAAGAAAGCAAGCAAGAGTTGAGCCGTGCAGACGCGTGTGAAGCCACTTCATGTGAGTGAGTGATTTATGTTGCAAAGCACACGATAAGCAATGCCGTGACCATGCATCCGTGTCTCTTATTCAATGATGCCACGGCCAATGTGATTCAGTCAGTTTTGAGCGGACTTGGAGCAGTACCTACTGGGTGAATGGAGAGGTGTGTTCTGTAGATTCGTAAAAAGTGTGAAGATAATACCTTGGGTTATATTTAAGGATCAAACCATAATTCCAAAAGTTTTAAGTTTGCTACTTAAGTAAAGAACTTTTATTTTATGTAAGTTTTGAGATTTTCACGGCGATTACTTTGAAGAAAGTCGTCTTCTGGGATCTGGCGCCGTGTATTCTTGGTTTTAACCGACGTTTCGGAGGAACATATCGCCTCCATCTTCAGGGTAGTTGAGTCCTCCGAAACGTCGGTTAAAACCAAGAATACACGGCGCCAGATCCCAGAAAACGACTTTCTTCAACTTTTATTTTAATTCTCTGCTGGTGAAATATTTACTGACTCAGAAATTTCTGTAAGAATGAAAAGGGAAAGCTGTCCACGACAGCTCACAGGTCTGAAAAAGGCCCAAGAAAGTGGTAATAAGCTAGAGTGAACATTAAGGTCCTGTCATGTGTAGGGCGGGACGCGCGACGAAAATGGCGGGTTCTAGTTCGGATGATTGGATTTATTGGCACTTTGGTTGCATTCTCTCTTAATCACATTTAGGTACTGCCCTATCGCTGATTTACATACACACTGGTCCTCTCCTGGTACCACAACTAAAACACAGGAACTATAGCAGTCTCACTGAAGCACACACTCCAAGTGTTACACATGAATGAAGCCTTCTAATGACACTTTAAGTCTTCACAGTTCAACGAACTTTCCATGTCAATCTTCAACCGAGAACTCAGAATTGAATCTTATCGCCGTTTGTTTTTAAGATAACTCTTTTGCACGGACCCAACGAAAAACTTCCCCCATTGTTATGGATGCATGTTTCCCGCTGCTTGGCAACAGACCTCCTATATCTCCGTATATTTACTTGGAGCTGACCACATAGAAAACACAGTTTCCCTTCTATTATTGCCCTTATTCGTGTTTACAGAGCTGTTGCCTGGCAGCTCTTTGATCGAATCTGTTACAATACTGTAGCTTGAACATATCTTTGCAAAAATGTAATATAATTTCTAGTATAAAATGATTTGCAACATATTCCGGCCCGTCTTGCACTAAATAAGCCGTGTTCCAGCAGCAGCAGGAGCGTAACGTCAATTGCCGTCTTTTGTCTTTGTGCAGTCTGTGCACAGTGCACTTGCTTTGCACATGATGGATCACAGGTCAGGCAGCTGAAGCCCTTTTGCTTACTTAGATTTACTCACAATTTCAGATCACCAGACAAATAACTCTTGTGCTTTCACATTGGATGTGGCTCTTTAGATTACAGTTTCGAAATCTACTTAGAGCGCAGTTATAGATGACGCACTCATTTTAGGTAATTGATAATTTTACTCACTATCTATAATTTCAAATTTAGGTGTTGTGTTTTGCACTTCCCTTTATCTATATATCTATCTGTCTGTCTGTCCATCCATCCGTCCACCTATCTGTGGATCTACAGTCCTTTTGTTGAACTCTGACCTCTATTTCAGTTTCTTAATCCTATACAGAGTCGGTAGGACTTTTGGGACGGGGGATCAGCCTGTCATAAGGCCAGTACCTACACGCAGAACAACACAAACACAGAATAAATGCATGCAGACATCCATGCCTTGAGTGGGATTCGAACCAACGATCCCAGCGTTCGAACGGAGACACCCCATACCTTTGACCTCGCGGCAACTGTGATCGCCGCACAGGCACATAAGAATAGATAATACACTGTTCTGGAACACAAGTCCAAGTGTGTCCACTTGAGAATTGAATAGCAAATCTTAGTTGTATTAATGGTGAAAGGAAGCCGGATTAAACCGGCAGACTCTTGCTACACTCAGTGACTATATTGAACCGCTGGTCGTGTTCTTTAAACTCAATTTTTTTTAAATTCTGATAGGAAAACAACGAAAATTTGTTAACTTTCTTTTCCTTCAATTAATCGTTATTATTATGTATGTATATGTGCAATATGGTCCAATTTGATGACGCTGGTATGTGTTTAGAAATTATCTTAAGTAACTGAGATGGAAGATTTGGAGACAGAGCATCCAAGATCTACTCTAAACCTATTTCATATTTTCACGTGAAGGAGTGAATATATGTGGGGGTTTGGATTGGAGATTGGATTTATTGATAACTTCAGCACACGACTCGTGACTACACTAAAATATAGCGCCATCTCTAATTTCCACACTTCACAAATCACTACAACACACGCTAAGTCTTTTCAATCTGCTTTCACTATTCGTTTCCCGGTAACGGATCTTAACAATGGAGATTCTTCAACTGCACCGGCCAAATCTTCTCTTCACAGGCCCCTTTACGACTGACTTCGTTACAACTTACTAACTTCTAAACTTGTCTCGGTTATAACATCTCGCTTCGGACAAACAGAAAACAGAGCTCTTCTATCGTTGCTGAAATCGTTTCCATGCGAATGTGTTTGTCTGCAAATGCGTTACCCAGTAACGGCTGCGTATACTTCCCCATTAAAAATCTGTTGTCTAGCAACAAATGTTGTTTCGTTGTTCATCTCGAGGTCAAGACCCAGTAATGGTTCTACGCATTACAGTATATTAGAAAAATACAGCAGTTACAATTAGAAATTTTAACTTTAAACTTTTAATTAACTTCGAGCTACCTAAGTTGCCGCGCTGTGTGCATAAACGTGCAAGCAGGTACGAATTACAGGACGCAGATGTTTGTATGCGTCCTTCAACACGACTTTTTTTCCTTCTTAGAGCCGTAGTACATCAGTTTGTATTTCTGCTGTTTGCAAGTCCCCGTGCAGATAGAAGAACGTTGCTTAGAATTGGGGGAACTGGTTTTCGGAATTGAGCAAACTCCAGAGACGCAATTAAAAAAAAAAGTACAATGGGAGGAAATGAAAGTTAAGGGTAGCGAATATTTCCTGATATACAAATATTACGTTGGGCATTTCCATTCTGAGTTATATTTAAGTTTGTGTAATAAATAGACTGACATAAAACGTTAGAGAATCATAAGATATTCACTGAACTCAGTCTGTTCATGATTGTACGGTGAACCTAAATTTAAATGAAAATGTAAAATGAATATGTCGATAATTTAACTTGTCAGAATTGTTATTACTTTCAAAACACGTGAAGTTTCGTTCGGTACCAATTAGACTACAAGAGAGAATATATAATCCATTCGGTGTGATGTTTCTTCTTATTAAGAAACCTGTTAGTTAGATCGCCACAGGCAAATGGAAAAACAGGCCATCAGTTGTTTTAGCTATCTATTTTGCCCGTTTCATATATGAACTCACTGTGAAAACACTTAATATTCTACCATCAAAAAAACAAACTTCGTGGCTTGAGTCCGCAAGCGAACTATACCGGCCGAGCGATCGCCGCTTGTCGACGAAGTTAGTGTCAACTTTAGCGGATAGAGGGTGTCGCGTGGTCAGCGCAACGAATGCCCCACGGCCGTTAATCTCGGTTTTCTAGCCGCTATTTCCTTGAAATAGCTCCTCAATTATCCTCACAAGGTTGAGTGGACCCCGTTCCAGACACACTACCTCTCAGAAAATCTCGTAGCGCCGGGAATCGAACCCCGGACCTCCGGATCTGTGGGAAAGCGCTCTGACCGCTAGACCACAGAGGCGGTCAATATCCTACCATCAGAACACTGATTTCCCTGGTTTCTGTTCGATTATACCAAGTCAGTTATAAATACTTCTAATTGTCATATGTTCATTTTGAAAGCCTATATTATTATTAAATAATTTAAGATATCATAGAAGAGAAAGCGATGGAATAAATTATATTTTACTTGTTTATTTAATTCTTATTAAAGCAGACTTCGTAAATGTTCAATGGCTGCGTGGTTGTCTCCGGTTCGTTACTATCAGGTAATACGTAGCTGAAGCCTTTAAGGTTTATGATTGTGCTATGAGAGGAAGACATAGTTGTGTCTTGCCCTCGGGTTTTTACTAAGCCCATGCCAAGGATGACGAAGCAAGATTGCTACAAAAGGGCATCAGATGTTCTTATTACTAAATAGAACAGATACTGGGGATGATCCGCTATCGTAAAGCTGGCCGGCACTGTACAGACATCGAACGAATTTGAATTTTAAATCTAGAACTCTCGCATTAGCGCTAACGTACTCTCGAATAGAGAGAGAAGTGAAGAGTTTGGGAGGTACCGGTAACTGCCACCCGCAGCGCTGCAATCAGCGAGTGGGTGTTAAACCGTGACTACACATCACGCTCAGCGATATTCTTTTATTTTTCATGTCCGTTCAACATGCACAGAACGTCATCCCACTCAGCACACAAATCTTCTCTCTCATTCTTCTTGTTCGATAAAAATCGAAGCTTCAGATTTCATGATATTGTAATCACTGTGGTTTGTTGCTAGTCGGTCGAGATTCCGGTTATCAGGAATGTTATGTGTTATGTGTTCGCTCGCAGAGCGGCATTTTGTTCATCGTGATAAGGCCATGCATTACAGCACATTATCACGTTGAGAGCCATCACAGGGTAGTGACTCGCTTCCAGCTGTAAGATGGTTAAAATTACACTGCACACAAATCCGTACAAAATCTATGTAATGTTTCTCCCCGTTCGTCTGAGTGTAATGTTACGGCATCCTGTAAGAATGTGATCAGAGAACGCAGGATGAGGAACACGTACTCTTGAAAATGTCCACCATCCGGTCTTTACTCTGAAATGTGGTATTATCCAGTTTCTTTGTTTCAAAAACACGGAATCATCGTATAGATAGATATCTGTTTCATTTGGTTCTTTAATATGGGCTCGTGTCCGGAATATGCTGTTGTTTCATGCACATTCACTTATACAAGGTGCGAAAATTTAATTCCCGGAATGGCCCTGTGAACGCAAAATTTGTTTACCTGTGCACTAGCTGCTGTTATCTCCTTCGAAATACTCTCCTTGTGAAGCTATGTACTTCCTGAGACGTTGGTGCCACTGCCGGAAACAGGCTTGAAATTCCTTTTCTGGAATACATCACAATAAAGCTGTCACGTTCGTTGGATGTCAGGAATGTCAGCAAAT
Organism: Cryptotermes secundus; assembly: GCF_002891405.2. NCBI lineage: Eukaryota > Metazoa > Arthropoda > Insecta > Blattodea > Kalotermitidae > Cryptotermes > Cryptotermes secundus. Next base: position 2,205,926 of record NW_019721526.1, read on the forward strand.
TTTTGTTCCTTCATGGCATTACTTAAATTTGGAAAGAACCAAAAATCTCATGGTGCTAAGACAGATGAATTAGGTGGATGGTCCATTTTTGTAATGAATTTCTTACCCAGAAACTCGTGAACTCTTTAACGCATCATGCGCAGGGACATTGTCATGGTGAAGAATCCACTTGTCAGGCCAGAATTCGGGTCTTTTCCTCCGAATAAATTCCCGTAACCTTGTCAGCACTTCCAAATAACACTGTTGATTCGCCGTTTGTTCGTACTCTGTTCACATTTGTATCTTTCCTTTGAGTTTTTGGCTGCCCACTTCTTGGGTCATCTTGCACTTCTTCTCGTCTTTCCTTGAACCGCCTATGGCATTCAAAAACACTCGATTTCTTCATAGGATATTCACCATAAGCCACTGTTGATAGGGCTGAATTTTTACTAACACTTTTACCAATCTTCACACAAAACTTGACGCTAATCCGCTATTCCAGATTCTTGTCACTCATTTTTCCTCCAACAATATGCCACGGACACGTAGTACTTCCTCTGCTGCTTGGGAACGAACGACTCATTTGATCTGTGGCTCATGTAAACGCAAGTTGGAACATGTCCAAACGTGTTTGGGTACATGAGTTTTGCGAAACGCTACGGCCTTTCCGGTAATTAAATTTTCTGACCATGTACTATTAAGAAAACAAGTGCATTTAATCGTCCGAAGGAAGTAAAATTGACAATTCTTGTGAAGTTTATATACTGTCCATCCGTATAAAATATAATCAAAATCCAACACAAAGTCGAAAATCGCCGTAGGTTTCCGGAGATCTGAAAATAATGAACGGATATACGGACCAATACGCTCTGCGTATAAATTGTCTTACATTTTGCATATCGGCTAGAGAATGAAGAGAAAATTGGCCAGAAAATCATGACTCATTTCAATCCACAATTCTTGTCATCGATATTCTTTCGGTTTGTTCTGGTAAAAATCTTCATATTATGATAAGTTATTTGAAAATAAACAGGCACAATAGTCTGTGTGTTCCTTTCTATGCACGGGACCTCGTATGTTCTATAGAAGAGTTATGATTGCATTTTGTTCTTGTTCTTTACATCGAATTTTCACAGTTGATTTTACTAACTTTTCAACTGTCACTCATTAGATGAACTTTCACGCTTACTTACTTTCTTACTTACTTATGGGGCTGAGACCTTCTTGAGGAGAAGCCAAATCTGTAGCTACTCAAGAATTTCCCAGCATTTTATGGAACCCGAACGTTCATTACCATGTTCACAAGAGCCTTCCANACCAATATCCTTTATGCATTCCTCTTCTCACACATTCGTGCTACATGCCCTGCCCACCTCATTCTCCATGACTTGATCANAGTCCCTAAACTGAGCCATATCAATCCAATCCATACCATCCCATCCTATCTCTCTGAGATCCATTTTAATATTGTCCACCCACCTACGCCTTGGTCTTCCCAGTGGCCTTTTTCCTTCTGGCTTTCCCACCAATATCCTTTATGCATTCCTCTTCTCACACATTCGTGCTACATGCCCTGCCCACCTCATTCTCCATGACTTGATCATTCTAATTATACTTGGAGAAGAGAACTTTCACGCTAACTCAGAAAATATTAAAACAAAATTTATAGGAAAAAGGGAATTGGAAGTGATAAGCAATCTATTTTCAGTTTTCATGTAAGTATTACGTAATAAGAAGAAAGGAAACTTGTTCCATTTATAAAGAAAACTTTTGCTAGAATACTCGACTTTGACGGGCCCAACTCTTCTGTAGTTGAGATGCGTTCTGAAACGAGGCAATGCATGTTGTGTCTCGTAAACTAACACAGGCACATCTGCTGTGTAGCCATCTTTGTTCCTGTTGCTCCCACTTGGTGCATAGGAAATCCGTCAAACACATCGTTTCACTTCAGTTTCTTAATCTTAGACAGTCGGTAGGAATCCTTGGGCGGGGATCAGCCCGTCGTAAGTTCGCTACCTACACAAGACAACACAAGCGCAGATAAACATACATGCTTGAGTGGGATCAGAACCCACAATCCCAGCGTTAGGGCGGGCGATGGCATTTCACGCCTTAGGCAGCGCGGCTACTGGGATGGGCACACAGGCATAACTCAACTGAAAACTGAATACACCTCAGGTGCAGCGATGTCATGATTACCCGATTGACCCACATTGCATGCCTGTATGTATGTATGCCGTTCTCTACTCAGTTGCGGTTCTCACTATAAACAGCTCAAGAGCGTTTCCTTGCTTGGTACTGGATGTGCGTCCTTCTGCCATTAACGCATTCATTTCAGCCTTCAACGTTGTTCCGAAACAATGGCATAAATTCTTGAAAATTCCAATTAGCAGTATGAAAAGAATGCCTGTGTTTCTGTCTTATCCTTCCAGTGCGGGCGGAAGTTCTAATCTTTCCCATTAAGCTGCAATGAGATGGGTATCTAAAATTATCTTTTTTTTTTCCTTGGCACTACAGCCCCAGTGGGCCTAGGCCTACCTCCATGGACTTCTCCGTTCACTTCGGTTTTTCTAGATCTTACACATTCGGTAGGACTCCTTGGGCGGGTGATCAGCTCGTCGCAAGGCCTCTACCTGTACACAAACACAGGAAAACGCACACACATAAACTAAACATCCATGCCATGAGTGGGAATCGATCCCACGATCCCGGTTTTCAAACGAGCGAAGACAGTACATGCCTTAGACCGCTAGGCTACCGTGACCGGCAAAATGATCGTAGTTGACTACGTTATATTAGATCTGGCATAAATGATCAAAGAAGGAGGTAAAATATTAATTTATGTGATCCACGAATTTATTCCTTCTGTTCTGAACATGAACAAATTGTCGCAGTATTGGAAACGATCCGTTACCGTACGTATTTGTAAGAACGTATCCAGGATTATCAGCATTACCAGCTTCTTATAAGATGTTATTCAACACTTTTCTCTCAGTTGGGGAAAGTCAATGTGTATTTTGACCTAAGAGATAAAAACAGACGAGATAACCTGCATTCATATGGTAATGCAGATAAGAATAAGAGTTCAATGGGGCATATTACTCAGGAAAGATGCATTTTACAAAGTTCAAATTTAATATTGCGCAGTATATACCCATGAAATTAATGAGACTAACAAAAATATTGTGACCTGTAGACCCATTGCTAAGGAACGGTTCGGAAAACACGTTTCCGTGGAGATAGGTTCTTGGAAACAACTCGTCGCTGGGTGATAGACGCTTCCGTGGATACGAGATTGAAAGGTGTCTTCTCTGTCGGTCCGCTCCGATGTTAGGTAACAGGAAATCCAACCCGTATGGAGGTGGATTCGAATGCCTCCACCGTAGCCCTGCTAGTCTTAGGAGACGACGAAAAGGAAGCACAGTGTCTGGGTATATAACTGAGCCAGCGTTCCTGGGGAATATAAATGGGACCTGGCCCTCCAGGTTGGGCGAGTCTCGAGTCTGAGACTGTAAAACGTGGTCATGGGTCCCTTGGAGCTCAAACTTGAGAATGACTGCACTGGCGAGGGCCAGCAGGAATTGTAAACGACAGACCAATCCTCTCGGTACATAGGATGTTACATAAGGACTATAACTGCAAATGTTGGATTGACTGGCCGTGAGTCTCAAAGGGCTTATCACCAGAAGGAACTGATTGGCGGCTAACCGCCAGTTGTAAAATACTCGTAACTCTGACTCTGCCTCTCTGGCTAGAGCTAGAGACAGAGTGCACTCCAGTCAGATCTGAGTCCTAGGCAGTCATGGAAAAAGGGTTCGGCTGAAGGTTTATTGTAAGTTATTGTGAGTGATTACTAGTAATTGTAGAAGGAGTCCAATAAATTCGATCATCACATCCGAAACCCTGTTATTAGTCGGGACCATAAAATATGAAAATATGCCTAAACGAAAAGTATACTACAGTCGTTATATGTATATGTACATCGCAGTCTGTTATTGTAACGGGTATATCATCTTCAGTTAGTGACGTAGACTATTACATAATCTTTCAGGATTCGACACAGTCTACTTTCAACATACTTCCAATATTTATCCGTCAGTGGGAAACTGAAACATGCTTAAAAAGGAATTTTCTTCCGTAAGGTTGCCTATACAATGTATGACACGCTGGTCCGTATAGTAAATGGACGTTACTTTCACATCCTATACAAATGATCTGAAAGAAGGGAATGCTTTATCGTCTCGTATTTTAACTTCACTCTAGAATATTCTTAATTGTTAGGCAAAGCAGAATTACCAAAAAATAAGGACATGAAATTTGGTAGACACCAGTAAGCAGGTTGATCTAGACGAGACCGCAAAGAAATTAGTATATGTTCATGCTTTTTATGAAAATTCAGTATAACATTACATATATATAAAAATTGTATTATCGAAAATTTATTAATGGAGGATGATGAGAAGGGCACGCGACAGCGTAGTTGGTTGAGGCACTATGCTATAAATAGGAAGGTCGCAGGTTCGATTTCTGATGAGGTAACTTGATTTTTCAACTGACCTAATCCTTCCAGCTGCACGGCCCTGTGGTCGACTCAGCCTCTAACAGAAATGAGTACCAGGAATCTTCTTGGGGGGGGGGGGTAAAGGACGGCTGGCGCGTAAGGCTGACTACCTTACCGTCATCTGTGAGCAGACTGTCTAGAAATGTGGGAGCCTCGACGTCTCATAACTCTGTGGGCCTTCACGACCCATTACATGGATAGCTTTGCCTATTCTTTACTTTCAGGAGGAGGATGAGATAGACGTGGCTTGTAAAACAGGATGAAAATGAGAAATGCATATAAAAGGTCAGTGAAGAAAGCTGAAGGATGGAGACAGTTTGCGTGAAGTATCGATGTAGGTAGGAAGATACGTAATATTAAAGCGTGTCATAAGAAAACAGAATGTGAAATTATGCACTAGAATCATGCTGCTCAGGATAGGTTAAATTTACAGGCTTTTGTGAATAAGGTAATGAACAGTCGGGTCCCATAGTATCAACCCATATTTAGAAGAGACAGACACAGTTGTCTCGATTGGAATACTGACAAGTGTGTACATTCTCAGACTTTAACTTGCTTACCTCGTTACCACGTAAACGTCGGGCCAGAGATAAAGATCCACGATTATTAATTGTCGGTTATATTTTTATCGGATTATGATCAGAAGTGTGTACAAGTTAAACCGTGGTTCTCATATTTCGGATGATCATTGAAAATACGTCTTATTAATTTCACATTTTACTTTTTCCAAATATGCCAAGGATTTCAGGCCAGGAGATTAGAAGTAGTTGCGTTTTCGCCTGTAGAGCAGTGTTTAGACTACACGCGTTGTACCGGTGGCGGAGAAGTTGCCTCTCCAAGAAGTTCATTGCCAGCAGAATGATTACTGAACATAACTACGAGAAGCCAAGTCTGTGAAGAACTGACTCAGTTCCTCAATTACTCAATTCCTGGTTCACCATTGTATTGTAGAGAATTGCGTATATTATTCTTGTACTCATCTCCATTCTCAGTATCTATCCATTCTTAAATCAGCCTTGTTCCTTTTCTGAAATATACCCTCAAGTATGAACATGTTTGCCCATTAAAATGTACTCGCTTGAACACGGTTTGGTAGCTAAATTTCTTAAAATCATATTTGTTAGGCCTCCTTGTGGTTAATGTTACAGTTCATAAACTTCATGATATTTCCCTTTGTCTGAAATGGGCTAGGAAACATAAGCTCACTTTGTTTTACACGTTCCTCTTTGCATTAGCAGATCTCCTATGAATATATTTAAAGGAATTTGAACCTCTAAAGAGTGTTTGCTTTTGCTCATAAGGTTAAAGAATAGTGTTTCTGGATAGTTCCCCTATTAACGTTGTATGAGAGACGACTAAGTGGTTTCGTCAGCACAGCATAAATATCTTCAAATGAAGACGAAAATAGATACTGTCTTATGACCATTATTTATTATGTAAAGGTGGTGCTACATCTTTCGAACTTTTGTAGGTCATCATCAGGAGTTACAAGAAAATCAAACCAAATTCTTGAATTGTCTCAATCTAGATCCATATTATGACCTGTTGTCATTATTATCGCAGTGAAATCCACCTTTTTGTCGAATGTAGTTTAGTGATAAACTCACGCACTTTGTGATGTGCGGTTATGTCCTAGATTAAAATAAATTAGAATAAAATAAAATCTAAAATTTAAAATGTATTTAATTTTACAGCGTTAAAGAAATACACCTCTTCGAATTAATGATAGGGCAGTGCCTATTTTCGTCTTCATTGAAGATTACCTTGTTTTGACGGACCCACTTACTTGATGTCAAATACATATGTATTATATGGTATGGTATGTGGTGGGAAAGACAAAAAAAAACTGCTTCATTTTTCTTGGATATGTCAAGTACACTTAAAGAAAGGTGTGGCTAATGATTGTCCTGCAATATATATATATTTCATAACCATAATATTGTGAAGTGTATACCTGTTGCTAGGCAATGATTCGGTAAACACGTTCCCGCGAATCGTAACCGTGTAACAGGAGGCCGGTACCTGCACACAGAACAACACAAACACAGAATAAACGCACACAGACATCCACACCTTGAGTGGGATTCGAACCCATGATCCCAGCTTTCATGCCTCAGACCACGCAGCCACTGTGATAGGCTTTGTAAATATCTGTCCATATGAAAACCTCGAGGATGTTCCAGGATTTACCGTGCCTCTCAGGTGGGCATGAGCATATCTTTCCATTGGAGAGAAACTGTAGTTGCGTGAAACTGTCTGTTCATAACCTTAAAATAATTTAATGTAATATACGCAGATTTACCTGTACACATCTGCACGCGACCATGGCGATGTTCTGGGAACAGGAATAACTCCCCCTCCTCACTTTTCGTGAAATTACACAAATGAAGATATTTATTTAAGTGCTATATAGCACTTAAATAAATATCTAATTAAATTCACAAAAAATGAAAGTTATCATGGCTATATTATTATTATTTATTTTAACTGAAATTGGTTCTTACCCGGTGACAGTGGTACTACAGTAATACACAATACATAAATAACACACCATGCTCAAACAAAAAACAGCACACAAAACCACAAAAACAAGAAAGGACACACTACTCACAATGAATACAATGTAAGTAAAATTACAGCTACAACAAATACAATTATATAAATTAATATTAATAAAAAAATAGGCATTCTATACACTAAAGTGTAGCAGTAATAAAATATGTACTGTCGTGAACTGATGCACTCACACTTCACCATGACCTTCCCTTCATTCCACTTCACTACACCTACGTACCCTTCACATGCGCCACACAATTTACTTCCCTTCTCCTCACTTCACCTCACTGCATTTTTGATGATTTCCCCCACACCTTCACTTGGCCTTATTCATCACTTTCCTAACTCTTTTCCTAAAATTACTTGGTTTACACGTGAGAGTCTCTAAAGCATCTGCAGGCAGTTGGTTCCAGAGCTGGGTGGTCCTATTCACAAAGGAATATTTTCCGATAAAGCCCTTTTGCTTTCTGCTCCTAATTTTCCTATCATGCTCGACCCTGCTCAGATAGCATGATTTTTGTAATCTATCACCTATAGCCTTCCAAGCCTGTCCTTCCGTTTACGCTTTGAAGAGAGCGCATCTGCGAGCTATCTTTCTTATTGTTATAGGCCTACTCTATAGTCAGAATTATATCATATATATTATCGATAATATTCTAATAGGCTATACTCCTAGACGGTGCATCAAAATAATTTTCCTTGACTTTAGTAAGGAATAAAATTGCAGGTCTCGTACATATCCGAAGAAATTCTGATCACTCTGCACCAGTCTGCTTGTACCGGTTCTCACGGTCTCTTCGCTTACGGATTTTCTTATTTTTCCTTCTACCATGAAGATAGAGGCGATACGTTCTTCCGAAGCGTCCGTTAACACCACATCTACACGGTGCCACATCCCAGAAGACTGCTTTCTTCAAAAAAAAAATAGACCATTTTGGTGTGTCGTAAATGATTGCCAGTAAAGAGAGTAATTGAGTTCTTGCGTACGGTGGGTGGATGCAAGGAAGCGAAATGGCCCATAGCAGAGTAAGAGGATCCCCAGGTGGGTCTCTCAGAAGTAGGCTAATGTTTTCCTGCTCGACCCATTGAATTACACGTTCCTAACATGCAAACCAAGCATTATTGTCTTTGTTATTGTGTATCTACACTACGTCTGACCCCCTGATGCTATTTCCGCCTAAAAGCTAAGCGGTCAACTCCAGACTGTACAAGAAAGTATAGAAGAAGAATTTTAAGTTCCGTAAATATAAACGATGGCCACTTCTTTAAAATGATTTGATAAACTACTCTTCTCCGCTTTTAAGCTATGACCTGAATGTTTGAAATGTTTAGTTTCTAAAGAATGCAGGTAGTCTTCTTGGAATTCTATTAAGGATTAAAGACTTGGAATCTTATAACAAATTAGGGATGGAATCTTATTAAGCAGAAGCGCGTGTCTGTCCTTCTGCTCGTTGCCTCGGTTAATTATGGACATTAATATTAGAGATACTGAATGGCCGTTTTTAATGTAACTTGTTATGGAAAAATTATCACATTGCCATGATGCATCTCAACTCCATCATTAACAGCATGAATATGGGATCGTGCACTACAACATTATGACAGATCAGCATAAAATTCTGAAGCTGCGTATTTTGACAGACTTCTCTCAGGGAACACGTGGCAGCTATGCAAAATGTTGTGTCTATGGCGATCTTTGTAGTCCATTTTTCTGAATGGGGTATTGGGAAGAAAATGGAAACACACACAAGAGCTTGCATGTTTAGAGAAATAAATAAATAATTGGGTTTCAGATATTAGTAACAGGGTGCTAAGTGGTATGTGCGAAGGGATGGAAAATTTGTTTATGCTTAATAGCCCGATATACGAGTATAAAACAGACGAAAATATTTAAGTAGTAACATTAATCACAGTGTGCCTGAAGTTCACAGTAGTAATTTAAACCAAACCATATGACATTAAAATGATAGAAAAGTGGACACCTTTTAGGTTTGTGTCCATTAGTATTTTCCAACGGTAGCTGCGTTGGAGAGGAAGATAAAGCAAAAATATTTGCTCTCAATTTATGTTCCGTAAAATTAAACTTGACAGTGTATGGAGGTTCATGATGAGCCCCAAAATCCGGTCGCTTTACCGCCGAGGACAGTGAAGTCGGTTTATACTGTCTCGTTTGCAAAACCACTCTGGGTGATGTAGGGAGAAATATCCCAACCCCCAAAAGGGAATGACATCATAGCCGTTAAGGTTTTAGCCAGCCAGTATAATGCAGAAAATTAGCATAACGAAAATATGAACAGGAAGTTATTTGGGGGACCCATACACGCCAATATAATCATACGTAGGAATAATACTATAAGACTGCAATTCGAAAAATAAAAGTTACTTTAATTTTTTTGAGGCAGGGATACTAATATTTTTTTATGTTACGTAATCCTGCGTAGAGTTCTTTTGAGGAATTCTAGTGACAAATATTTGTGTTCACGGTATCCCATATCACAAGTGAAATCCCTTATCCATGCTGAAATATATCTGCATCAAGTAGCCTTGCCATTTTAAGGTTTCTGGCTCGAATCCTGGCTACAGAACTGCAATAATGAATGGAAGATATTGTACATAGTCATCTTCTGTCTCTTCAGTCAAATGCCGCAAGAGCACATAATCGTAAAGTAGCTCATAACCAGGAAATGTTTCAGTACTCACCTTGAACAAGGGAGAATATATCTCTTTCTCGTCTAACCAGCTCTCTAGAGTGACTAGATTGATATATTGAAAGCCCTAGAGTCCCATGCACTGAGAATATGTGGGTGAAGTTGTTCAACGAGACTCTTTTATCTACTCAGGTTACCCAGCGTCCACTGAAGTTACGACAATAGTTGCGACTGAGTGGTAACAGCAGATATCCAGACACCATTACACAAAATCAAGAAAATTCCTACAAATGTTCATGAAAGGATGGTTACAGGTCAAACAAATTTCATGGAGAAACATAATATGGTTGATTCTTACTACGTAGACGGAGAATAGGAAGTTAAAATGTAGGCCTGCAGGCTATCTACTCGTATCTATCTATCTACCTACCTATCTACCTCCATATCTACCTACCTGTCTACCTCCATATCTACCTACCTATCTATCTACCTATCTGTCAATCTACCCACCTACCTATCTACCTACCTACCTACCTACCTACCTACCTACCTACTTATCTATCTATCTATCTATCTACCTATCTATCTATCTATCTATCTACCTATCTACCTATCTATCTATCTACCTACCTACCTATCTACCTATCTGTCAATCTACGCACCTACCTATCTATCTATCTACCTACCTACCTACCTACCTATCTATCTATCTATCTATTTATCTATATGCCTGCCTGTCTGCCTGCCTATCTATATCTCTACAGCCCTTTGTTGGACTTCGGCATCTTTTTCATTTTCTTTATCTTTTGCTGCTAAACATTTCAGTTTCCTTCACTGAATGTGTCAGTTTCGCTTTCACCTCAGATCACCTTATTGGGATCATCAATAATAGGGAATTAAAAATTACGGAGTCTAAATGGTTTCTTGCGACTTCATTTTCGTATCCAATTTCGTGAATTGCGAGAGTCTGATTGACAAGTTTTTAGGAGACAGAAATGGAGAAAAACGAAACCGTGGTCCTAAATACTTGTTTCCTTATGAAAAAAGACAAAATATTCCATTTTACATAAATCATTTCCAGAAGGGAACCGGTTGAAAGGAAATGTAGAATTTACTAATGTGCAGAGGTAAATTCCAATAGCTGTGCTTAATACATTCTTGCATTAAGTATAAATAATTGAGACGCGGAGAAATTTCTCTCGCCCCCCCCCCAACACTACTTCACTCCAGCTGAACAACCCAATTACAGTTCCACGTTAGTTGCAGGATGTCTTTGCGATTCCATCTGCTTTTCTTTCCCATGTTTTTGCTCCAAGACTGCACTTAAATACGGATTCATTTCCAGGCCCTATCGCTCGTTACATTACTGTTATCATGTGAAAACTTTTCTTTTTCAACTTGTAAGGAGGATAGTGCAAATAGCATATACAGAATACTCCTCTTTGTAATTCGTTCCGTCTCATTAAGGGCGTTTAAACATGCGTTTTTATTACTGATTTGTCTGTATTGTGGAATGCGAGAATTCATCAGCACATGTACAAGTTCACTACGGTTATCTTCTAAACCGCTTAATCCGGTTCTTTCTAGATAACACCATTAATACCCTTGAACGTGAAACTCATATTTATTTCGAATTCACCCTTTTAGCGTTCTTCGTTCTTCAGCTTCGCCGCCTTTTATTATTCATTTCTTTCTTGTTGCTTCGCCGTCCTCAGCAAGCTGGCTTCAGCGGCAGAGCTTCTGTTACATATTCAGGAGGTTCTCACTTGGAAGTTCTATCGGGGCACAGACACTGTCCCGAGTTTTTTTAATGACTATCCCAAATTCCGCCAGGCGCATTCGGGAATAATACTGTGACGCATATAACCATTGCTAGGCAACAACGCAGTATACACGTTCCAACGAACACACAACAGTAGGAGCTGTGTTAGATTTTTTTAATGGGGATAATATTGAAAAGAAACAAGTAGGTATACAGTAATACAGCTGTCACTTTTCTTCCCTTTTGTCGTCTTGAAAATTGTTAGAATTGTGGAAAGAGTTATAAAATACGTGTCTCATTTGTATTTATGTCTACTGTTCGAACTATTTTTCATTCCAGCAGATATTTACCGAATCACGTGCCAGTTTATCTCGAGAAACGGGCAGGATTGCATGTAGATCTTCATGTAAAGCAATATATTTTAACCAAATTTGGAATGTTCGACGTTTAGTGAAACTTTTTGCTGTGACATTTCACGACATTCCATTCGGCAGATCTCGAGTTGTTAAATGCGGGCGGATGAACGGACAGACATCTCTGTTCAGGACACTGCAATTCTGCAATTGGAGGTAAGATATTGAAGGAAACAACGAAATAGCTAATCGCTGCTGATAGAGGGCGGCGTTTTCAGAATTATAAGAACGATTACCTTTCGTTCGTGTTCTCCCTCAGACAGCGAACATTGTAGGGACAAAACCCTTCACTTGCATTCGGGTCGAATCTCTGCCACGGATCCAGCCCGGTTTGCACAGGTTTCTCTATTTCTTTTGAAAATGCAGCAAGTGCCGTCTTACAAATCTTTCTATGACCACGTTCGTGTTCCGTTCGACACTTCATGACCTTGGCAGTTGAAGCGTAGTCTATAAATGGCATAAGCAGTTAATCCTGCTGTTGTACATACTTGTGTAACATTCGCCATGCTTCATGACAGAAAGAAAGGAGAGTTGCAAGTACAACTGCGCCATGTAGCAATAGTAATGATGTTGTTAGAACATACTGTATAGTGCGTTCATTAATTCTGCTCTCCAGCGCCATTATGATAATTTTATATTCCCACTCTGAGAGCTCAGTTTCTTATAGAGACTTCATATGCAAATCAATGCTTCGATAGACAACACAATTATTTCTCCGGCTCAGATGTGTAGCTATCAGCTTGTCAGAAATAGTAAACGGTTGATATTAGTTCAATCTTGACTAGAAAAGGCGTTAGAAAATCCAAAATCAGGGCAAGAAATCACATTAAAAGACACCGGCGTTCCAAAATTGATAATCTGATTGAACTAGTATCAATTTCGTCAGCTTGTGCCGATTTCTGTTACACGAATCCTCAAACCGTGGCCTGTGTCCCGGATAAGGCCTTTAGGAACATATGTTAAATGTGAAATAAGCATTGATATTGTTGCATGAATCGAGTGGGGGGAGGGGTGGGGTTAAGGCTGGTCACATGCCATCGGCGCGCGCCTCCCTCTCGAAGTTTCTTGACTTTACCACCCTCGAAATCGTCGTCTGTTCTTTCCTCGAATCCTGCAGGCCACGTTTGTGACCAGGAGGTTTCAGAATGATTACAAGACATTTACTCTTTACTTGCTAATATAATAAAAGAAACTCGTGGTTTTAGTGCGCAAGCGAACTATATCGACCGAGCGACCGCCGCTTGCCGGCTACGTTAGTGCTAACTTTAGCGGATAGAGGATGTCGCGTGGTCAGCGCAACGAATCCCCACGGCCGTTAATTTCGGTTTTCTAGACCGGAACCGCTATTTCCTTCAAATAGCTCCTCAGTTATTCTCACGAGGCTGAGTGCACCCCGTTCCAGACCCACTACTTCTCAGTAAAGCTGGTAGAACCGGGAATCGAACCCGGACCTTTGGATCTGTAGCCAGGAGCTTTAACCACAAGACAACAGAGAATGTTTCAGAATGACTACACCTGAATAAAATTCTGTGGAATTTGCGGGTTTAAGCACTCTGAGGAACGATTGAGTCGAGTTGAGCTCAGTTGAGTGTGACCGTGGAGTCAGCAGCGGCTACGAGCATTGATGTGTGCTAAAAGAATGCGTACATTCAGAAGCAAGGAGAGTATACGTGCAGTTGTATGAAATAGTGAGCTAAAGGAAACCGATTTCAGCAGTTCTGTCCTCTGGCATATAAAGCCGTGTAGTCTGTTTAAGTCAAAAGGTGGTTAGGAGGAAAATTTCGCCTCTGTCTTCAGCGTTAAAAAATAAGCCAAGTAAGAACCCAGTTCCTGATATAATTAATTATTTCTGGAAACTGGTTTAAGTATTTCATCTTCTGGGATCCAAGCCCGATGGTTCATTATCTCGCAAGTCTTGCAACCGCTAGAAATCTTCTGGCCTCTCCCCCTTTGTAATATCTCTCAACGCATAGATGTCTTGAGTTCAATGTAATAGAAAATGAGCATTGTATATATGAAGACGTGTCGGTCACGGTAGCCGAGCGGTCTAAGGCATGCACTGTCTTCGCTCGCTCGGAAGCCGGGATCGTGGGTTCAAATCCCACTTAGAGCATGGATGTGTGTGTGTGTGCGTTTTTCTGTGTTTGTGTACAGGTAGAGGCCTTGCGACGAGCTGATCACCCCCCGAAGGAGTCCTACCATATGTCTAAGATCTAGTAAACCGAAATGAAACGAAGAATTTCATGGAGGTAGGCCTAGGCCCAAATGAGGTCTGTAGCGCCAATGAAAAAAAAAATATATATGAAGACGTAACAAATAAGTGCACTACCGTTAATATTAAAGAGAGCATTGAGGCAGTGGAGCATCAAAGTGATAAATGGGTTTGAGGTACTCAGCATAGCTATCTCTTGTAGCGATGTTGATGGACTTTCTAGTTTTTCGTAACATTATGCTAATTATTCAACCTGAGAACTCCAAGAAATACGATTTATTCATCATAACAATTGTCCAGAAAATCCCCTGTACAGGATGTTAGTCGATAGGGCTAGTCAGCCATGGGTATGATCTTGGGCTGAACTAAGTCTCGCATTGTGAATTCGAATCCAGCTCGGGCCATCGACATTGGTCCTCATTTTGTCTTGTGTTCTCTCGGTAAGGGCACTGCATATCACAAACTTACAAATTCTCAGGATAAATTCTCAAGACGAGTATGCTAAATTCATAAAACCATAGTAACAGTTTGTTTTTTGTTTTTCTTTTAATTCGCTTAGTGGGGTGAGGAGTCCAACTGGGTACACTCGGCACGGAGGCCACTGATTGCCCTATTGTACTTGCCCCGGGTGATTATGATGATGGGGAATGTGGAGGAATGAAGATTGGCAGGGGAAACCGAAGTACTCGGAGAAAAACTGCTCCAGCGCCACTTTTTCCACCACAAATCCCACTTGACCAGAACCGGGATTGAACCCGGACCGCCGCGGTAGGAAGCCAGTGATTAATCGCTTGAGCTATGGCGCGGCCCTTGTCACCATAGTAACTGAGCCATGCCAGTCCATAAATTAAATAAATAAATATGAATATGCCTATAGGGCCGTATATGAAAACTGAGTTTGTCGTATTCATTACTGGACATGTTTAGAAATATGCCGTTCACATTTCATCACATGCCAGAATTCTCATTTCTAATTAAGAGGCAGAAGCGGAGCGACAAGGAACCTGACAGCCCATTCTTGTTTACCGACTATGAAGAAAATACTTTTTGTGCTAAACATCATCAATTTGTTCCACTGATGGTGCTTGTTGGTCAATACGTTGCATTAGTGTTGTTACTCTCAAACAGACCTCAAGGCTCTTTTTTACAGGTAACAGTGTGATCAGTACTTAATCGGCGTTTACTTCCCTTTAAACTACAAGATCATTGGATCTTTTTACTCTTCAATAAAGAACGAACAATGGGTTGTTTTGTGGCATGAGATAATTTTTAAATAACTTGTACTTCAGATTAAAATGCAAGGGGAAAAAAGAAGGCTCGACAAGTCCGTGAACTTAATTTCAAAGGTGCATGTAATAACCGGTTTCTGTTAAGTTTTAGAGGTAATAATGGTTTAAATTACTGGAAATTTTAAAAGACTCTATACAGAATTCACAACCGGTTTCGTAGTTTAAATAATTAAGAATTAGTATCTAATTTATTTTCTAAATTCTGCATAAAATTATTTTTCTTAATTGTACCTGATAACAGTTTATGCCGATTATAGAGTCACGCTACAAAAAACCACGTACTGATATCTATGCGTTGCCTTTTGAGAGTACAGGGTTTGATGCCGGAGATCTGAATTTTTACCGGAACGCTTTTGTGGTTTAATTTGTTTCCTCCACACAAATGCTGATAGTAAAAAGGTAAAATATAAAGGTGTCCCTATGCTTAACTAATTAAGCACTACGTAATGAAGGCGCATAGGGGAGTGGATGCATAGATCCACATTTTCTTGATCTCAGCATTAACTGGAAGTAAGCGGTCAGCTTCACGCCCCTGTCGCTTCACCCCCGGTACCCATTGGATAGGAAGCTGGGTGGGTCCCACAGCCGGACTGGACGACGTGGAGAAAAAATTCTTGACCCTAGTGGGACTTGAACTCTGACCTCTCGGACATCCAGTCCGTAGCCAGTCGCTATACCGACTGCGCTATCCCGGCCGACCGTAACGTTCCTGTAATTAGACCGCAACCCGGGTTCGTGATCTGTACAACCGCTATGCGCATATTACGTGTTAAGTAAATAAAAGTAAGCGTATCCCTGTAACAGGCCGTTAAGATCCATAGGGCTGTGAGACGTTGAGGGTCCCACAATTAGGCAATCGGCTCAAAGATGTCGGTAAGGTTGTCAGCATTACGCGCCTGCCGCGCTTTAATCCCCAGGAAAATTACTTAATTAATTCCTGGCACTCATTTTTGTTAGAGGCTGAGTCGACCCCAGGGTCATAGTGCGGCTGGAAGGATTAGGTCAATTGAAAAAATGCAATTATCTCATCGGGACTTGAACCCGCGACCTTCGGTGAGACACTTCAGCAGTCACATTTACAAGAATTATAAAAATGGCTGTGGCCCCCCACCTAATAAAATATGCCTTAGAGCGTGATTTAAATATCTAAAAATGAAAGACGCAGTACTTACTCATAACGCATTGCACTTCTGGACCAGTTGGGTCAGCCTTATATTAATGGATGTATACATAGGTCTGCTCAACAGGTAACTTCCTGTTTGGTCATCTCTCTAATTAATTAACCCTTTAAAGCCCAGCGGTTCTGCAGGTACCGCCTGCTTTAACATAAACCCATAAACAGTTATTAATTCCCTAAACAGCATTAACTGGTTGTTTTTTGTAATGGAGATGAAACGTGTTTCTTGACATGTACTCCCACTTCAGTCCAGTACAATAAAATCTGTGTAAGTCCTACACCGTAGGAAATATTTTGGGTAACTATTTAATATTCTATGATGTGTAGCTGCGGCCTATATTCTCAGCCCTAACGATGAAGTCCATCACTTTTCGGTGGTGCTGGACTCTTTATTTGAAGCCCTCTGACCAGTGGGTTCTTTATTGCTAGTGGGGTGGAACTAAGTCCCTTGTACTGCGGCCACTTTTGGCCTATTGTACCAGCCCCAGATGATAGGTGAGGGTGATTGTGGAGCAATTGGTGGAATGAAGATTGGCAGGGGAAACCGAAGTACTCGGAGAAAACCTGCCCCAGCGCCACTTTCTCCACCACAAATCCCACTTGACCAGACCTGGTGGAATGAAGATTGGCAGGGGAAACTGAAGTACTCGGGGAAAACCTGCCCCAGCGCCACTTTGTCCACCACAAATCCCACTTGACCAGACCCGGGATCGAGCCCTGGCCGCCGCGATGGGAAGTCAGCGACTAACCCCTTGAGCTATGGCGCGGCCTGACCAGTGGGTTCGCTGAGTCTGGATAGAAGACTAAAGACAAGAAAAAGGCACCCATCATATGGTAGAAGCAGTGATTACAGAAAATTCGATCTGTCACGTTCTCTCGTTAATAGTGATTTTTATTAATTATTGGCTAATTAAAATTAACCTTCGGGCTATTACATCCAATACAGAACATAAAGGAAACGGAATTGGAGTTCTTTATGGCTGTTGATAGAACAATAGACAAGCGATAATGAAAAAATCTGCAAAGAATGCTCCAAGCATTGTTAATTGTATGTTAAGGAGACGGTTAAAATTAATTTCTTTGTAATGGTTTGGAGACTAAATGGGGAGCCTCAGGAAACAAATGTCTCTATGAGCTCCGTGTTTCGGAAACCTGTGGCTCAGATCCCCTCTGTCTCAGAGACAGAGTCTGCTCGAAATCAACGGCTTCAAACAAATTGGCTACATAACCTAAACAAGACACGGTATTTGTATTGCAGTTGTGTTTTAATATTTCATTCCCTGATATTTTGCAACCGAACCTATATGTGTGTGTGTGACTAATTTGCTTTAATTCTATTAGTCTTATTAATTATTGACTACTCGATATTCTGTATGCAAGGACATTGAACCTGAGGTCATTCCCCTCCCTACCCCAGGCATTTCATAAGCTCCTCAGTTCTTCTGTCGCCGTTACTTCTTAACTGCCCATTGTCCGACTGTGTGAGTTATTCATTCCTTTTTTTTCCGGGTGGTCCATAATATGCAAACATACAACCTCGTAGCCCTTTGTGGAACCGCTGAGGCCATGCTGTATTGAAGTCCCGAATTCTGTTGCTAAGAAACTTCCGATTCGGTGACCAATCTTAAACTTTATGCCAAGGGAATTCTTAGAATACCCGAAACAGTACATATTTTAAGTGTTTGGGGTTTCTCGCTCTTAAACTGGGGATCTCTGTTCTCTACTACCGTCTGGCTGTCAGGAGTTCTGCATACTTCCCTGCTGGATCTCTATAGAATTTGTCAGACTGCAGACGACATGACGAATAAATATTTTAGTCATTTTAGTATGAAGATATCAGGGCATGCAATGCAGTAGTTAGACGTGCATAGAGACGCACCTGAAGATGACACATTAGTGCTGAAACATGTAGTGTAAAAGAGAAGAGTAAGGTGAAAAAGGGTGTGAACTGTAAGACGGTTAGCATAAATCATAGACTGCAGTCATTAAAAATTACTGTCTTTTGGGGTGTGACGCCGTGTAGTGAGAAGAAATTTGCAGGTATTTTTGTGGGGCGAACTGTCTCTATTGTCAAGGTTCAAGTGTAACAAACAGCTAAGTTTCTTGTTCCTTGCTTTCTCACTTGCTGGGCTTCAATTCTTAAGATGGAAGAAGTACGATCCTCCGAAACGTCAGTAAACTTTGCCAGACTATGTGCCGTCTCATCATAGGAATAGCACTATTCATAATCACCGCTGCAAGGACCTCAGATCTCACATAACTTACGAATATTATTTCGGCAGCTCTGTTTATTTCAGCGTTTCGTAGCCAGAACCGCAAGTCTTCTTCCCGTTTGTAATTTGCGTAGATAAAGTTTTGAAAGTGTTAACGTACGGGCTACTGTCCTGAACTACAGCATGATCTTAATATCAGATGCGATCGAGAGGTCTCGTGCGTTTGACGATAAAGCCACGACACCACTTGAAATACGTAACTGAGGTAATAGAGGCTGTGTCTGAGACGCGGGCAGCTTCGCAGCCCCTTAATTCAATCCCTGAAACCGTACATCATTACCACACTCTGCTTATCGATTCCTTTTGCTTAAATTCATGTATTCTCCCTTGTTATTTTCGGCTTCTTCAAACGTATAATTTCCTTAATTTCAAGAACTAATTACCGTATTTACGCATGTATAGGCCGCGTGCGTGTATAGGCCGCAGCACAATTTTCAGACAGAAATTATAGAAAAAAATAATTTTCTTGGAATATTATTTCAAGAGTAGAACTCCCTGTATTACTAATTATGAATATAATTTTTTTTAAATGAAGTGTAATTTCGAATATAAGCCGCACCCCAGTTTTCCTCTTGAATTTTTGGCAAAAAATGTACGGCCTATACATGCGTAAATACGGTATTGCACTAATATTTCCTGTCGAGTAAATTGGCCCCAGTGGGGATCTCAGGGACCGCGCGGTCTGAGGGAAGAACCTTCTTCGCTCGCTCGAACCCTGGGATCATGGGATCATGGGTTGGTTTTTCATTAGTCTGGCAGAACCAATGATTGTGCTTGTGAAGTGTTTGGTTTTTATCCAAATGGCACCTAGCTCGAATTTCAGTAGAGGAAATGACAATTATTGTTATTATAAGATTTGAGGTTTTCACGACGGTGACTATGAAGAATGCCGTCTTCTGGGATGTGACGCCGTGTAGATATTGTGTAAACCGACATTCCTCCGAAACGTTGATTTACACAATATCTACACGGCGCCACATCCCAGGAGATGGCATTCTTCTTGTCTATTATTATTATTCGTGATGTTTCTCAGTTTCCGGAGGAATGTAAGGGCTGCGAGCTCCTTAACCTTTCCCAGTCCGTTTCATCTTTACATGTCAGCCTTCCGAGCAGGTACATTGTTGACATGTATTCAGGAAGTTTGGGGGCATCGTGGTTTTGGTGATTCTGTTTAGCGTCTGGCCGTTAATTCGGGGGCGGAACTTTCAAATAGTACGTGACCGTGTTCTCCCCAGTCCCTTCCACTTCACCATAGACCTACAATAGTATTCTCGTGTACTCTCCGAGCGTTAGCAGCTGATACAATATCAGTGTTGTAACATCGCATAGCCTCTTCACCGTAACATAATACCCAAACGAATCTTCCGGTTAATAATTAAGTCACTTTAGATATCGCAAGTTTAGTGCTGCATGACCCCCCCCCCACAATTCGTCGCTCCTAGTGATGGCCGATTTATTCCTGTTATCAGACACCGAGATGTAAGATGTTTGAAACGCTCTAGCGGCCGAGACCACTACACGATGGTCATTGCCCACTTGATAATGAATAAGCCACGAGGAAGATCGTGAAGGGTCATCACGTCACCTCTGACCCCTCTCTCCGTCCATCTATCTGTCTGTCCATGCCACGATGCAAACTTTCAAGTCCATGGGAGCCGACAAGGTAAGGAACTGCGGGTGGGGGGGGCAAGGGTAAGCTGCGTCCGAACATAGACAAGAACCATGAGAGGAACCTTTCTGCTCCTTGCTCACTCTGAGAGATTTATGTCGAAAGTTGAGAGTATTTTATTGCTGTATTTGTTTCAACGAAACTGAGGTACGCTGTGTAGTTAGTTCTGGCGGCCATAAATAATGCACGAATCTGATAAACGGGTGAATAGTTGCACACCCATCCATCCACCCATCTATCTATCTATCTGTCCGTCCGTCCCTCCCTCCGTCTTATATATCTGTCTGTATGTCCGTCCCTCCATCTTTCTGTCTGTCTGTTTGTCTGTCCGTCCGTCTATCCGTCTATCTATATCTATCTATCTATCTATCTATCTATCTGTCAGTCTGTCTGTCTATATGTTCGTCCCTCCGTCTGTCTATCTATCTATCTATCTGTATGTTTGTCCGTCCGTCCCTCCGTCTATCTATCTATCTGTATGTTTGTCCGTCCGTCCCTCCGTCTGTCTATCTATCTGTATGTTTGTCCGTCCGTCCCTCCCTCCGTCTATCTATCTGTCTGTATGTCTGTCCGTCCGTCCCTCCGTCTATCTGTCTGTATGTCCTTCCCCCCATCTTTCTATCTGTCTGTCTGTTTGTCTGTCCGTCCGTCACTCCGTCTTATCTATCTGTCTGTATGTCCGTCCCTCCATCTTCCTGTCTGTCTGTCTGTTTGTCTGTCCGTCCGTCCCTCCATCTATCTATCTATCTATCTGTCAGTCTGTCTGTCTGTATGTTCGTCCCTCCGTCTATCTATCTGTCTGTATGTCTGTCCGTCCGTCCGTCCCTCCATCTTCCTGTCTGTCTGTCTGTCTGTTTGTCTGTCCTTCCGTCCCTCCATCCATCTATCTATCTATCTGTCAGTCTGTCTGTCTGTCTGTATGTTCGTCCCTCCGGCTATCTATCTGTCTGTATGTCTGTCCGTCCGTCCGTCCCTCCGTCCATCTATCTATCTATCCGTATGTTTGTCCGTCCGTCCCTCCGTCTATCTATCTATCTAATCTTCAGCGACAACATATATTAACTAGAACGTATTTCACGTAACTCTTACTAGCTACAATTGAATAATCTCAATGTTTGTAACTTTTAACACAGACTTTTAATTTTAATTTGGTATTAATAAAGTCAATTCGCTTCTGCCTCAAACTCCGTTTTCTCGTCTCTCTGTTAATCTGTATGTTTGTCACTTATTGCGTACATGTCTTCTTGATCTGTCTCTGTTTTGACAGAAAGTTACTCCTCAGAGTTCGAATTAGCGAGAGAGGAGCGTCACGCGGAGTGGATACAGAGACGAGTAAGTGTGTCCCCCTTATAATGCAGACAGACATTCAATGCTAACTAGTTCATTAAACATGCTTGAATTTACAGTGTAAGGAGGAGATGAAAATGTATGATAACATCCAAGTTTCTTAGTAAGCAAATGACCCAATGCTCCGTGCCTTTCTCGTTGCGTTACAAAGCAACAGTTCACTTGATACGGTAGGAGCTATACCGAGCTTTCCAACAGTGCCACACGACTATGAGAGATCCGTACGGCTGGGAGCGCTGATTCAATTCCCGCTCAGAGCATGCGTTTCGACCGCGATTTTCTGTAGTGATGCGTCGTCTTTGGGGAACTGTACATCGTAAGCAGAGACATGCTCTTCACTAGCAAATGATTTGCTATGGTTCCACCTGAGCTTATAGACGAGATGTAGGTGAAAATACGGGTCAGAAGGTTGGAGACTTAAACGAATCTCTGGCTATGTCACAGCTCAGGAGTAGCCATCGGCGGCCCACTGCGGCAGCCCACATTCGAGCCCATATCAAGACATGTTGGATTTGTGATGGACAAAGTGGCATTGGGACAGGGTTTCTCAGAGTCTTTCGGTTTCCCCTGCCAATTCTTATTCCATCAAATTCTCCCACCTCACCTCAAGAAATTAAAAAATATAGGAGAATCTCTAATCCTACCATTAATATAAGAGGGTAAATCACCCCCTCGGCGATCGCAGTGGTCGCGGGGTCTAAGGCATGAAATATCTTCTCCCGCTTAAACACTGCGATCGTCGGTTCGAATCCCACTCAAGGCATGGATGTCTGTGTGTGTGTGTTTATTCTATGTGTAGGTAGCGACCTTGCGACGGGCTGATCTCCCGTCCAAGGATGTCTACCGACAGTGTATAGATTAAGGAACTGAAGGGGGGCCAACAAAGGGCTGTAGAACCGTAGACAGATAAATTAGCACAAGCCGCCACGAGCGAGCACATAGGATATGCACTGAATTAGGTGCTCCCCTTATAACTTTCCTGCCCGGGTGGCTCACCATTCGGAATCTGAAGGAATTGGTTGCAGAAGACCCCAGAGTGCATGCAGACGAACAGACTAAACTACATGTACGTACGCGTGTGATGCATAATGTTGTCTGAGATTCTGTTCTTGTCATTATGCTTCAGCATCTTGTACACTCACTCCGTATACTAATATCATTGGTTTCTCTCCCTTGCGCTATTCACTTGCCGCCCATACAGTGCCAGCAATTGGCTGTAGCTTTCCACGGCGTAGTGGCCCTAAAACTTGGAGTTGCTGTTAATCGTACCTCATAATCATCAAGCACTCGATCCATCTCAACGTCTCTTCTGTCGCCATTGTACGTAACTTCCGTAACTTCTACAGTCAAATGCTTTCCCCATTTACTTCGCAGTACAAACAGGACCCCGGCGTTACACTCAAAATATCATTACATTAGGCCTGCCACTATATATAAGTATTCAAGGCACGGAGCGAAACCCTAGAGCTCCCTTGTCTCTTCACTCCGTGATGCTCCATGCATTCCTTATGGCGGAAGTGATAATTAAACTATTTCTGTCGTCAGACTCTGCAATTCATTTTTATAGCTTCATATTTATCAAAGAATAAAATTCCGAATTTTAACGTAAATGTTTGGATCGTTACATTGTGCAGCCCTTTCTAGGAAATTCAATCTATTTCTTCTCCATTCTTCTATCATAAATTTTGTAGAAATATAAATATTATAACGCACAGACCCATTGCTAGGCAACGACTTGAGAAACATATTCCCGCTGGAGCGAACACGAGAAGCAATAGAACGTCAGTTGCTATGCAACGGCCCTGTAAACACGCCTCGTAAATATTAGAAGTTGTTTTCTGCGTGATCCGTGCCGAGGAGATATCTGGAATACAACTGGCGCTACAATACAGTAATATAAATAAGGGACCTTGCCCTCCATGTTGGTGGAGTCTCGAATCTGAGACAGTAAAATGTGGTCATGAGTCCCCCTGGATTCGGACCTGAGAATGAATGCGATGGCAAGGGCCAGCAACAATTGTAAACGACACCCATTCTCTCGTCAGAGCGGAAGTTACATAACGACTATGACCACAAGTGATCGATTGAAAAAATTCTAGTCACGAGTCTCAAGGGGCGAAGCGTGTGCTTTAGTGACTTGTAGAGTGTGGAACTCAGAGATGGAGCTATAATTGAATGAATGAATATACGAGGGGTGGACCCTCTATTGTGCCCCCCTTCTCATTATCCCCTCAGCAATCCTGCGAATCGAATGAAGCGCAGGATTTTTTACGTGGGGACGTCGAAATAGTCACTTGGTTCCATAAAATTCTGACCCAAGTAACGTAATCTTAGATAAGCTAAGGTCTCACATTCACACAAGATATGTGTGGCTGTTTCATTTTCTTCTTGACACCTCTCACAAGTGGGACTATTACTTAGTCCCAGTTTGAAGAGGTGTCCTTTAAGGTGGCAGTGTCCTGTAAGTAGTCCACCACCCAAGGAGCTATAATTAAGTGTAATTACGAGTTGTGTGTTAAAATAGTCAATAAATCCAATATCCAATCCAAAACTCCACTTAGAGTAACTCATAAACGTGACAATATACAGAGTGTCCGGATGAGAGGTATCCAAAATAAAATAATTATACCTCAGAAAGCATTTACTGTACACATGAATGGCTTAGGCCATTGCAAAGGGAAACTATCAAAGTTTTTTGTGAGCATGTAACTTTCTCAATAAATTTCAATATGGGCTCCCTTAATGGCACGACATACATTCAAACGATATTCGACCTCGTTCCATGTTACTTGAAGCATGTTTGGTGTTACCGTATCCACAGCGTCCCTTATGCAGGCTTTCAGGTGTTGAAGGTCGTTGATGTAAACCTGGTAGACGATATTCTTCACATAACCCCACAAGAAAAAAAAATCCAGTGGGGTTAAATCTGGCGACCTGGGGGTCCAAGCGATGGGGCCACTTCTGCAAGTCCATATTCCAGCCACCTCTCTCTCTCTCTCTCTCTCTCTCTCTCTCTCTCCAGGTGATTCCTAACATTGTGGAAGAATTGTGACGGCACCCCATCTTGTTGGAGGATAGTTTGAGGCTGTAATTGGGGCAGCGCATACAGCTCCAGCATGTCAAAGTACGAACGTCTAGTCACAGTCTTTTCCAAGAGAAAATCGGTCCAATTAACTTGGTCACTCGGTTTTAGTGCATGAATCATTTGAATCTTCTACGCTCTTAGGCAAAGTCTTTTATGTACCACATCGCGCACGGTTGAACATGGAATTTGTATGTATATTGTGACATGTTGCGCAAAGGAGAACCCCCCCCCACCAGCAGTGACGCGGCGGGTGAGTCAGCGCTCCCCTCCCCCTCCTCCGCACGGTAAAGTAACGGTGACGCAACAGGATTGTTACGGTAGTAACAGCGGTTACTACCGCTAGCGTTACTAGCAACACGGCGCCAGGCAACAAGGGTGCCTATTACGTGGCCGTTTTCCGTATGGTCCGATCAAGGCTACATGGTGAGCAGCGAAGGCTATTCA
>NW_019721526.1:2232819-2233037 GCF_002891405.2 Cryptotermes secundus
ACGGACGAAGAATAGTCGCTGCAAGAAGAGTAGCCGAAACAACAGGAGACACCGCAAGCACAGCTACGGGACGGAAAATGAACGGGGATGCACCGCTAGGCTATTCGGGACGAACAGCCTTAAGGAGGGAGCAGTGTGACATGTTGCGCAAAGGAGAACCCCCCACCAGCAGTGACGCGGCGGGTGAGTCAGCGCTCCCCTCCCCCTCCTCCGCACGG
>NW_019721526.1:2233053-2240185 GCF_002891405.2 Cryptotermes secundus
GTAACAGCGGTTACTACCGCTAGCGTTACTAGCAACACGGCGCCAGGCAACAAGGGTGCCTATTACGTGGCCGTTTTCCGTATGGTCCGATCAAGGCTACATGGGGAGCAGCGAAGGCTATTCACAGAGTTGTACTGAGTCAGCCAGTCAGGGCGTTACCTACGAGTTCTCAGTTCACAAGTTACGAGCTACAGACGCGTGTGCGATAACCAGTGATAACCAGTTATATTTGGAGTGTGTAATTCAGGGAGACTTGTATAGCTCCCGCGTTATTAATACGCGAAGACTCTTGAAGATAGTGTTAAGAGATTTTGTTGTGGGGTTTGTAAGTGTGGAAACCCGTAATATTGTGATAATTAATTGTAGCCGTTATTTGAAGATTGTTAAATAAACCAATTAACCATCTCTGCGGCGTCTTCAGTAACGCAAACACGTTACAATATCTTCAGGGCGAAGTGCTTTATTAATTGAATAAGGGATACTTTTCTTTATCTATGTGTGTTCGTATGAACGTTTGCTCCTTAAGGCCGGTTGCAGTGCCACGGTTGTGTAAAGACATTGCCTTGCTTTGCATGCTCATTTCAGATTCTGCACCATCAAGCGATTTGCACAAAACTTAGTATCAAAATGCCACAAGCCGCATGTTCTAGAGTCATAACGTTAGCAGTAAGTACGCGGTGAAAGTTCGGTGCTGTTAGGTGGCAACAAATTTTGTGGAACTGCGCATGCGTCTTCGGACTGGGGCATACCTCGGCAAGTTGCGTTTTGTGTTATGCCAGATTAGGTTACTGAAGCTTCGAGCTATTCCGCATTCAAATACGTTTTGATTATCTAGAAAAAATTTTTAAATTTTGTCACGTATCGGGGTGTTTGCGTGACTAATAATAATGGGTTCTGGATTCGGTGATTTGATTTATTGGCACTTATATTACAATGATAATTAATTATGACAGCTCACAATCAATGATTTTCTAAGACTCGCTCCATTCCTTACTGTACCACGTGCGTCCTCTCTTCGGCTGTGACGAATGACGGATCACTTCTCACACGTTGAACTCTTATTGAATTGCAAATCATTATTCTGTTACGAATGAATCACGACTATTTTTATGACTTCCAGGCTGCCAGAATAGAGGTCACCACTTCGAACAGTTTTATTGTCCTTCCGTTATCACGGGAATGTCCGCGTGTAGCGACTTGCTACCTAGCAACGACTCGTTCGTTGCAGCGGTAACGAGATTTCCGAAGTTCGTTGCAGCGGTAACGAGATTTCCGAAGCACTGCCTAGCAAATCCTCATCATCATCATCAGTAATCTGTCAGACGAAAGGTCCACAGTCTCTTCCAAAACAATTCCTCCACTTAATGCGATCTAGAGCTTTCTCCTTCAAATGACAGTATCCTCTTCTGTCCCCAAGGTCATCCAGCATCTTCTTACGTCTTCTTCCTCGTCTTCTTGTCACTTCTATCCGCCCCTCTATCTTTCCTTCAATAACTTCTTTTAGAAGGCAGTTTCTGCGTAAAACATGACCAATCCAATTAGCCTTCCGTTTTCTTATTTCGTGTAGGATATTCCTCTGCTCACTGACTCTAATTAACACTTCTTCATTTCTCACATAATCGGTCCAANTCATCTGTTAACAAGCTACCCAAATATTTAAAACATTTCACATTCTCCACTTGTTTTTGGTCTATCTTTATTGTGACTGGGGCTGGTTGTCTTGAAATTTTCATTACTTTTGTTGTTTTCTCCACATTCATTTTGCCATAGCACCTTCCAATTTCAATTAGTCTATCAATCATGCCCTGTAGCACTGCCTAGCAAATCCTCATATTCCGTCACAATATATTTTTTTTTATTTCCGATATTTTGAAACGTTTAAAACTTTTGGGCATTTAAAATTTCGCACAGTAAAAGATGAAGCTATTCAACTTTTAGAAATATTTCAGTACTGTATGAGTATATAGCACATGATACACTTTGAGATTTAAATTTTTCTGATTTATTGCATTATCAAAAATTATTCCACTCACAGACATCCCTGCGATCCTGTCTGCGCATGACATTTCTTAGCCTTTTGATCATTCAACTGCATTTGTCCTAGACGGTCTAATTAAGATCAAGGTGTATTAAGTTCTGTTACGTTTAAATGAATGATTTTTTTTAATTCGCTTAGTGGGGGGTGGAGTCCAACTGGGTCCACCCGGCACGGCGGTCACTGATTGGCCTATTGTAGCCTGTCCCGAGTGATTATGATGATGGAGAATTTGGTGGAACGAAGACTGGCAGGGGAAACCGAATTACTCGGAGAAAACCCGTCCCAGCGCCACTTTATCTACCACAAATACCACTTGACCAGACCCGGGATTGAACCCGGGCCGCCGCGGTGGGAGACCAGCGACTAGCCGCTTGAACTATGGGGCGGTGTTACGTTTGAATTACTCAGGTGTGCACACTGCAGGGCGGATATCATCGCTGTGTGACGCATGTGACTTGTACATGCTCAAGAGTTAGTTATAATGTTATTTGTCGTATTTGCTGAAGTGTCCTCATTCAGATTCGAGACCTATGTGTTCACTAGTAACATATGCACACACCGGTTGTATGCTGTGTGCTTACATATGTAGCACTATAATGTTATGTGGAAATAGATGGATGATGTTGGAGATGTGAATTATAATACACATTTAGAAATCAGACCACTCGTCTTTATTGTAGGCATTAAAACATATAATGTACACTTCGCAATAAATTATTCGACACAGGGTTATAGAATATTATTAGGATGATAATATAAATTTGTGTTCTTCAGTTTAAATTGTATTCTTACATGCACGCTTAAATATTCTTGTAGGATTAACGGCTTTTTCCTTCCAGTATGCAAGAAAATTGTAAGCGTGTGTGTACTTACGGCTGAGCATTTAACAGGAGGTGACGAGTTTGTAATTAGCACGAACCCCACAAGAACTGAATAGCATGTAATTAATACCTGTGTGTTTCTCTGATAGTATTTGTCTTAACGTATTTGTAATTTGTGTGTTTGTTTTAAATTTCTGTTTGTACGTCAGTGTATTTTAACAGTATTTTAGTATCAGTGGGAGTATGGTAGATGACAGCCTCTGTAGTCTAGTGGTCAGAGTTCCTGCCTATAGATCCAGAAGTCCTGGGTTCGATTCCCGGCGCTACCAGATTTTCTGAGAAATAGTGGGTCTGTAACGGGGTCCACTCAGCCTCGTGAGGATAACTGAGGAGTTATTTCAAGGAAATAGCGGCTCCGGTCTAAAGAACCGAAATTAAAGGCCGTGTGGATCCGTTGAACTGACCACGTGACACCCTCCATCCGTTAAAGTTGGCACTAATTTCGCCAACAAGCGGCGGTCGCTCGGTCGGTATAATTCGCTTGCGGACTACAGACCACGGAGTATGTTTGTTTTGTCCTAAGTTAACACGATATTTCTGCTCAAAGAACAACTTTGATATCTACATATGAATAACGTGAATACAATCCACCCCAAACGGTATAAACACACTTCCTGTAATAGAAAATAAATGTTCAGATGAAAACTGAGAATTATAAGGCAAAGAAGTAATATTTCAATATCTTATGGTTTCTTAATCGCCATATTTTGAAATTAGAAAGTCGCTCCATATTCCTGATAGGGCTAAATAAATTTCGATAAAAAAAAGTCATCGCAGTTAGAAGAAACAAATTATTTATAGAATTTATACAAGTATTTATGTAGCTATATGAAATCTTTTTCATGTGGACTGGATTCATCTGGCTCAGGATAAAATCCAGTAACTGATTCTTGCCGGCATGCTAATAATCATCGGGTTCCACATAAAAGGCGGGAAAGTGTTTACCACCTGAGCGAGGTTACGTTCTCAAAAGTCTTTGCGACATGGAGCTGGTTAATAAATGCTTACAGTCAGCATATAAATTCTGTATTGTAACGGTTTAGCATTTCAGAACAGTATAGATGACGTGCAGCGCGTAAAGCGATACACTTTCCCATTCTGAGCATCCTGCGGCCCTCCAATCCACTTTTCAAGTTTTATTTGACGTCCTGAAGACGAAACGTCTGGCTGTAGCCGAATCTTGCGGCGCGTTACAATCCAGAAGACCGTGCTCTTCTAATTCTCTTGGTCCATGAACCGTTAACACTTTCTAAAAATGAGCTCTCCTCGTGTCTTTGTAAGAGTTCTTCTATCCCTTATTTATTTTCCTTCGCACTTCGGACGAAATGTTTTTCAATAGCAAGAATCCCGCTCTAGAGATATATTTCTTAAACTTGTTTGCAAGAACTCAAGTGAAGGTCGTGGATGGTAGTGGGTGGACTGCCCTCAAACAGGCATGGCGTTTACAAATCAGTGAAGGTATTCTGGATCTTAACCGGTCACGGTAGCCGAGCGGTCTTCTCTCGCTGGAAGTCGGGATCGTGGATTCGAATCCAACCCAGGGCATGGATGTTTAGTGTTTGTCTGTGTGGGTGCGCTTTTTTGTGTTTGTGTAGAGGCAGAGGCCTTGGGACGAGCTGATCACCCGCCCAAGGAGTCCTACCGAATGTCTAAAATCTAGAAAATCGAAGTGAAACGGATAGTTTCATGAAGGTAGGCCAAGGCCGAAATTTGGGGTGTAGGGCCAAAGGAAAAAAATTCTGGATCTTCACATTTCCATTCTCATTTGCAGAATAAAGCGAATCCAGTCATAGTCAGTTTACGCTAGTGGGAAACACAAATGCTTGATGAAGCGGATTAACAGCATTAATTACTGAAGAAATGGAACAACGTACTGATCGAGTTCGCAGCGTGGCATTGCATCGTGAGTCAACCGTCTGTTTATTTATGTGCAGTAAGGCCGAATCGTGTAATGCGCACAGTTGTGCCCACAGTTAACTTTAATCTATCTCGGTCATTCAGTTGCAGGCAGTTTTACGAAGTCCAGTTGGCCTTGAAGCTGCCCTCGGTCATGTTCTCTAGCACTCAGAGACACGATGGCTAAGAATACCAGGTTTTGAAATGAATGAACAATTTAAGATCGAAAATCCAGTTTGTGCCACTGCCGGAATTTTATGATGATGATGACGACTCGATTTCGGTGCTTGCTTTCCTGAATTACTCGAGCGTAAAGTAATATTAGTTATAAAATAATATATTATCCAAAGTTGAAGCTTTTAGAAAACAAACTGAGTCATTTTAGTCCGCAAGCAAGCTATACCGATCGAGCGACCAACGCTTGTCGGCGAAGTTTAGTGACAACTTTTGCGGATAGAGGGTGTCGCGTGGTCAGTGCAACGAATCCCCACGGCCGTTAATTTCGGTTTCCTAGACCGGAGCCGTTATTTCCTTGAAATAGTTCCTCAATTATCCTCACGAGGCTGAGTGGACCCCGTTCCAGACCTACTACTTCTCAGAAAATCTGGAATCGAACCCGGACCTCAGTCTGTATCCAGGAATTCTGACCACTAGACTACAGAGGCGGATCAAGTGACATGAATTGTGAATCAATAAAATAACATACTCAGTTGCGTGTAGTTTCATTCCTACGCCTCTCAGTTCCCGAACAGTGTTAGAGCACGCTCTGTATGTGACAACGACAAATATCTTAAACTTAGGTTATGTCGCTGATAAAAGAGTGCAGTGAGGTCGGTATGTGTTGCGTACTTCCCACTAGAGATCGTGCTCGGAGAAGGTTGAGTTTCCCTGGTCCTACACAGTTCTTTTAGTGATGCATTTGTGTCTCTGCCGTCAGCAGCTCACTAAATGATACTAACGCTCAGCCTCTGTTGAACTGATGATTGTTTTAATTAAAGACTGTCGTTAAATAAATATATTCTACCTAACAGAAGTTCACGTAATTCCCTGTAGAGGCTGAAATCGGAAAATAGAAGTACGTGTAAGGGATCGACCTTTAGTAACCTTATATAGAAGGTTGTCAAGAATCGATGTT
The DNA here is from genome assembly GCF_002891405.2 of Cryptotermes secundus. NCBI lineage: Eukaryota > Metazoa > Arthropoda > Insecta > Blattodea > Kalotermitidae > Cryptotermes > Cryptotermes secundus. The sequence goes on from NW_019721526.1 coordinate 2,239,004, forward strand.
TATCGACAGCTATCGACTTAAATGTTGTTGCGTAGGTTGTCAGAACACGTGAAGGTAAAACGCATGTACCAGTCAACCTCAGTATATATCAACACGTAATCATAAGCATACAAGCGAAAGGAATAAAATGTAACAAATAAACAAATAAAAGGAGAGGATTATAATGCGGTCGTGCTATTGCATGAGCCCAAGACCAGGAGCTGGCTGCGGGCTATCGTGCAGCAATTGTTCTATCTTCAATCTTGTTACGTACTTATGTCTTCCTCTCTTCGTCTCGTCTGTAATATCTAAACCCACGGTACACCATCTTCCAGTCAGCTGTTTGTACGCGAGTTCCGTGCAATATCACGAGAAATGAACCCATGTAGCTGATCAAATACTATAAAGCTGCCCGAGAAGTCTTTAGTATTTGTTTACAATTATTCTCCTTAGAAGTGACTAGAAATGAGTGACCTTAAACAATCTAAATCACAGTGGTAATTATATGTACCAGCTGGTTTAGCATGAAAATGAAGACCAATCTGCGTTTACCAGTTCTCACGGTCTCTTCGCTTGCGGATTTCTTATATTTTCCTTCTACCCTGAAGATGGAGGCGATACGTTCCTCCGAAACGTCGGTTAACACACATATACACGGTGCCAAATCCCAGAAGACTGCTTTCTTCATAGTCATCGCCGTGAAAGCCTCAAATCTTACATAGCATGAAAATGATCTGTATTTTGCTAACAGTGTGTATTTATACACTGTGCACTATATATTGGGGATCATTAGTGTGGGTTTCTACGTAACAGATCAACTGCTGACAAGATCTTTTGCATTCGTCAGATACTGGAGACGAAATGGGAGTACGATGAGGCGGTACATCAGCTATTTTTAGTCTTCAAGAAAGCCTTTGATTCAGCTAGGAGGGAAGTATTGTACAATATTCTGATGGAGTTTGGAATACCATGAAACTAGTTAGTTTGATTAAAATACGTTTAAAAGAAACGTATAGTAAACACCGTATAAGTAAACATTTCTCTGATAATTTTCCTATCCAGAATTGTCTAAAACAAGGAGATGCTTTATCGCCACTACTTTTCAACTTTGCTATAGAACGTTTGGTGCGAAGCTTGGTCTCTGACTTTAAGGGAGGAAATTAGACTGAGGGTATCTGAGAACACGGTGCTGACGAGAATATT
>NW_019721526.1:2240770-2243956 GCF_002891405.2 Cryptotermes secundus
CATCCCATCCTATCTCTAAGATCCATTTTAATATTGTCCACCCACCTACGTCTTTGTCTTCCCAGTGGTCTCTTTCCTTCTGGTTTCCCCACCAATATCCTGTATGCATTCCTCGTCTCCCCCATTCGTACTACATGTCCTGCCAACCTCACCCTCTTTGACTTGATCATTCTAATTATACTTGGAGAAGAGTACAAGTTATGAAGCTCCACATTATGCAGTTTTCTCCAACCTCCTGTCACTTCATCTCTCTTGGGTCCAAATATTCTCCTAAGCACTCTGTTCTCAAACACCCTCAGTCTGTGTTCCTCCCTTAAAGTCAGAGACTAAGTAATAAAGGATCTACATGCCACAATATACTGTATATTGGTACTTAACCGTTAGCAGAATGACTTTTGAAGATAAAACAGAAATTGGGGTAAATGAACCGGATGTGAATTTAATTCATTTAATGAAATGGCTGATACCGCTCTTCGCCAATGAGCTCAGAAGTGTTATTTGCAGAGTCAAGTTAGCACGTTTAGTTTCGAGAGCCAGCGAGCTTCTGTATGAAACGAGAGCTGTATGACCCACTCCCCGTTCTCTACAAAGACTTGCAAAGGACCTTATATTGAAAGCCTGCCCCTTCATAAAACCGAGAAATCTAATTGCTGAAGTTAGCGAATTGCACATGTTGTCTTAGCAGGCAAGGCTTCTCATTGGATGCCGCAGTGAGTCCCAGTTGTGGCTGAACTCTTGTATCACGAAACCAGGAAGAAGAAGAAAAAAAAGCCACACAGTCAGAAACCCTCCATGCGGTCCCTCTTACTTTTGAGAAAAACATTTCTTCTTTAACAACTCCATTATCCTCAAATCATAAACAGACGAGCAACTGACAGCATTGGGCTGTATCATTGCACTCAGCTGCAAGAAAATAAGAAAGAAAAGATGCTTTTATCCTTTCCCCCCATATTTTTATCGTTTTTCCTGTAAGTTCATCAACCCAAAGCTTCACTATGGCATCAGAGAGCGAATTTATTTTAACCCTTTTTGCTTTTGGTACCCGGAACACTATGCGCAGCAGAGTTTTCGTGTCGTCAGTGCTCAGCGAGTGACGCCGCGTAAAGAACTTCAGTCTTCTGATCGAAATCTCTGGTAGTATCCAACTTCAAGGGGTTTAAGCACTGAAATTTGGCAGCAAGAAACTCTTTTGGCTCTTCTTTGGGTGTCTACTGGTTTGTCCTCAAATTCGCTCCAGATGGTCAGGTCATGTATGATCATCATTAGTGATACTTTCATTGCGTACAAAACACTTTCCCTGAAAACAAATAAAACATTTTTGTTGCTAGGGGCTACAACACCCTGGAACAAAAATGTCAGTAAAAACCTCAATTTCTAAAAGGATACTCAAGCACAGCGTTCATTACTTAGCTATGAATAATGCTGATAAATGATGAATGTAAGTTCCCCCCACCCTTTTACTTGATTTATAGATTAACAGATCTGACGAGTGCTTATAGAAAAGATAATTGCACGCAACGAGAGAATTCAGGATACCTATGTAAATTGAATTGAACAATACAAACGGATGCCATTTCTAATGTTCTCGCCCCCCACCCCACCCAAACAAACTGGAAACCACTGCTATAAACGCTTAAATATTGAATTAATACATCGAAGAATCTATCAGAATAAAGTTATAAAATATAATGAGATGCTCTTCTTGATTCAGGGATGTTTAAGCTTTACTGGTAATATCGAGAATGAAAAAATAATTATATTATATACAATTATAATATATATTTATAATATATTATAATGGTAATTATAAATTAATTGCGAAAATGTGATATAAATCGCGTATGATCAATTTCAAGGTGTTTTGGCCCAGCATTTGCTTCTATAGACCAAGATAAACCTCTAGGAGCTTTCTCAGGACAGCGCCTACCGGTCAAGATAACACCGGAGATATCCTGCAAGGGTACCAGTCACTGCTCCGTCTGTTTCAGTTCTAAATTAGTTGTACATTGATATCAAGCGTGTTTGTGATAGTATGTATGTCATTGCCCCTCTGTGTCAAGGCAACATTGCTGATTCCGACTCCAACGGGCGATTGTCTCACATTTCGAATCTGGAGCAGAAAGTGTGGTGTTACGAACACAGATGTCAGTGTCACATTGCCATTGAAGTAAATCATGTCGCAATCGTTCAAGCGTGAAAGTGTTGTCGCTATGGGTTCGATTTCTGTCTGTGTTACACTCTTTTTCAGCATGCAGTAACAACAGCCCTTTTGTTATCTTGTCGTCCATCTACAAATAGCAACGTTCCTACATTACAAAGTCCATTCAGTCGACTAATCGATTCTGCAGTCGGTATGTTGTTAAGAGAATCGGTAGATGTGTTGATGGCGACATGTTGTATGACGAAGCCTAATGGAATGCTGAATTGCTACATTGCTTCTCGGAAGTCTCTAGCGGCTAACTTATTGCAAATAAATGTTAAGAAAATCTGACGGAGCTGAAAACTCTGCCACTGAATGTCACAGACTACTTAGCACAACATTATTGTGGCGCGTGGCCTAAAAGCCGGAGTATCGGAGTCCGAGCCAGGCGTCCATTGCCAGCCAACGGATGGCAGAACATACTCCCAAGCACTACAAGAATAGGCGTCCGTTACTACGCAACGGCTCGGTAGTCATGTTTCTGCTACAGCAAGGAGCAGTGAATACATCGTTGCCTAGGCGGCAATGTAAACACGTTCACGTGACAATGCGTACATAAACAGACTGTTACCACGGATATGAAGAACAGAATTCTTCAAGGAGGTGATTCCTAACCCAGCCGCCCAGCAGGGACGAAAGGAGGCCTGTTGAGAAGCCGTCACTTCAGAAGTGAAGACAGAGGAAGAACCAGAATACGAGAGATCACAGAAAGTGTGTGAACTGTTATAACCGAGTGTGATTGTACGTAATAGTGATGTTAAATATGCCTAATCATCAAATCTAGAATCCACAATTATTAGTCACGCAACCCCGAACACGTTACAATATGAGCAAATTTCTTATGGGTAGGCCTGTTTACAAAGCGTTTTGCCATTTACTAATCACTATCCCAAAAACACGTTCATTCAGTAAATACACGTACGGTCTAAATACGGAATACCCCCCCCCACCCACTAACACTCACCTCCAAAAACTGCAACGCCACA
>NW_019721526.1:2244013-2269514 GCF_002891405.2 Cryptotermes secundus
ACTGTGAGATAGACCCCTGACCGATTCCCATCATTTCATCTTTTTTTTTTCCTTGGCACTACAGCCCCACTGGGCCTAGGCCTACCTCCATGAACTTCTCCGTTCACTTCGGTTTTTCTAGATCTTAGACATTCTTTAGGACTCCTTGAGCGGGTGATCAGCTCGTCGCAAGGCCTCTACCTGTACACAAACACAGAAAAACGCACACAAACAAACTAAACATCCATACCCTGAGTGGGATTCGAACCCACGATCCCGGTTTCCAAGCGAGCGAAGACAGTGCACGCCTTAGACCGCTCGGCTACCGTGACTGGCTATCATTTCTTCTTACGTTAGCATATTCTTATCTGATTCGGTGATAAATAATATTTGTAATTGATACAGTGTCATAAAATAACTCGATAAGCAGCCAGTCAACTATTGTTAAGCCTGTTTATCTATGGCTCTACAGCCCTCTCGGGGTCTTTTCAGTTTCTTGATTTATACACACTCGGTAGGACTTCTTGGACGGTGATCAGCCCATCGCAAAGCCGCTACACAGACATCCATGCCTCGAGTGGGATTCGAACCCACGATCCCAATGTTCGACAGGGCGAACACTCTTCATGCCTTAGACCGCGCGGCCACTGTGATCGGCTTGTTAAGCCTAACAATTATAAATCTGATATATTTGCTTTTATTCAGTTTTATTGAAAAGTAGCTACAGAGGAACATGTGAGTTTGCTTCTCTGTTGGTACACCGACCGTCCTGGCCGAGCAAGCAGTGTAGAGCCTGGAGATTACCGCAGTGCTACAAGAGAGGCATCATGAGACGGCTTACTGTGGTCGAGAACACAATACTTCGGCTACAAAATAAATTATACTGTGACATGACGCCTGAAAGCCGGAATAGGGACTCGGACCCAAGAAAGGCTGCGCTGGCAAGGACCAGCAGCATATACAAGACAGACCCGTCCTCTCGTGAGAGAGAGGGCGCCCACAAAAAACAAGTCTGTAACTGTCATGAGCCTCAGATGGGCTCTACACCAAGACTGCCTGACTGACTGACTGACTGACTGACTGACTGACTGACTGACTGACTGAACTTCAGTCAAAATGTGACTTTGACTTTCAGTCTCTTGAGATGGCAGTCGAAGATGACTGAGAAGATGCGGCAAGAAAGGAATTAAGAAGACTTCATATGAGCTGTAGTTAGTGAGGCTGTTATAAATCCGTTGCTAGGGAATGGCTGGTTAAGACAGCAGGCTCGAAAAGGCTTAGCTGGTGCTGCTGTGATTTGCAAAGTGCTAGAATCCGTGAAACAGTTATAATTAATTGTAATTGCTGTTTGTAGGAGTCCAGTAAATCCATTCACCAATTCATACCCCGTCTATAGTCATTAATAACATAAGACTATATTTTAATTATATAGTGAAATGTACTCACACTGTCATATTTTTGTATAATTATCACCCCACTTTCTTTGTTTTAGTTTGTTATTTAACTGTGCAACCAGTATCGAGACTAGACATAGCGTCGATCTCAAGAACCGCAAAACTAACGATAAATCCTTTTCTACAGTGTTGTTTGGAAACAGTTTTCGCTTCGATAAATATGTAAAGAGTTACGCTTGAAGTAGGGGCAGAAACGCAGACATGTCTTCATGTAAAGTTTCCGCTATTGATGTTAGATTTGTTACTAAAATTGCAATATGATGGCAAACTTGATTAACACTCGTCATACATAAATTACGAACATCTTTTCAGCTGGTCTCAAATTGTTTAGTGTGTAAAATCTGGCATATGGGCGGACGAACGTAGCGAAATTAACATACTTTCCACAGGTCGCTTAATGTGCCTGAAACAGAATTACGCAGGTAAAAATTATAACGGTAGATCTAATGAATAATTAAAGTATATAAATCATGACATAAAGATAATTAACAGATGCTTTGAAAATGTGGCACACTTCAAATATTTGGGAACGACAATAACAAATCAAAATGTGATTCTGGAGGAAATTAAGAGGAGATTGGATACAGGTAATGCTTACTACCATTCAACCCAGGACCTTTTTTCTTCTCTTCTGCTGTCTAAAAACGTAAAAATCAGAATATACAAAATAATATTTTTGTCTGTGTGTGTAAGTTAGTCTCTGACATTAAGGGAGGAACATAGACTGAGGGTGTTTGAGAACAGGGTGTTGAGAATATTTGGACTGAAGAGGGATGAAGTGACAGGAGTTTGGAGAAAACTGCATAATGAGGAGCTTCATAACTTGTACTCTTCTCGAAGTATAATTAGAATGATCCAGTCAAGGAGAATGAGCTGTTCAGGGCACGTAGCACAAATGGCGAGAAGAGGAATGCATATAGGATAAAAAGTAAAGTAAAGCTATCCCTGTGATAGCCGTGAAGGCCCATAGGGTTGTGAGACGTTGAGGGTCCCACATTGTCTAGACAGTCGGTTCAAAGATGGCGGTAAGGTTGTCAGCCTTACGCGCCGGGCTAGCCTTACTCCCCAGGAAAATTATTTAATTAATTCCTGGTACTCATTTCTGTTAGAGGCTGAATAAACCCCAGGGCCTAGTGCGGCTGGAAGGATTAGGTAAACTGAGAAAAATCCAATGACCTCATCGGGACTTGAACCCGCGACCCTCCGGCTTGTAGCATAGCTCTTCGACCACTATTGGTGGGAAAGCCAGAAGGAGAGAGACTATTAATGAGACCAAGACGTAGGTGGGTGGATAATGTTAAAATGGATCTTCGATAGAATGAGGTGTTATGGACTGGATTGATGTGGCTTAGGATAGGGACAAGTGGAGGGCTCTTGTGAACAAGGTAATGAACCTTCGGGTTCCATAAAATGTTGAGAAGTTCTTGAGTAGCTGCACAATTGGCGGTTTCCCGAGAAGGATTCACAGTACTCAGAGTACTTCAGTGGGGAACTTAATGAAGATAATGAAACAAGTTTGATAGAAGAGAATGAGGTGGGGTAGAAGAAAAGTAGACTGAAGAAGACGATAAGGATGGAGGTGTAGCGGAAAAGAATGATAATCTTGATACAGGAATATGAAGAAGCACGTTGGAAAGAAGAAAGAGCAGAGATACGAGGGAGACAGGCAGGCGAGAAGAAGTGATAATGAACTGTAGACCGGTCCAGTTGATTTCGTTGCTTCTGTGGTCAGTCCTGCCATCATTAGAAACATTATTTATGAGTGAAGTTGAATGGCAACATTATGCATGCAGTTATGTAAAACAGGCTTCTGAAATATTCATAGCCACTTGCAAAAGAAAGTTAAATATTTCCACAGTGATTTGTCTGCTTTTGTTGGGAACTCATGGAGTCTATTGTCGTGAATAGTTACTTTCTTTTATCGTCACTCCACTGTTACTTCTGCGATTGTCTGCAGCCACGAAAGAAACATAATGTTGCACGGAGTGTCTTCTCCTGCCATCTATGAAGCACTTCACATACTTCCTTTTTTCCACTACAGTTTGTTATTGTGACTTCAGCGATTTTTGCCATGTTTTAATTCATGTAGCGAGCAGATTGGCTAGTGCCCCTTCGTTTTGCTAATTCTGCTCCAATATTATTAACATAATTTGTTTGTCCTTCTCGCTAAACTCCGACACAAATTCCAGATTTAAATTGACTGCTCTTTTAATTAAAAATTGTTGGCTAACTGATACATAAGGAAGAAGTTAAGCATATGTTTTAGGGTATTTGGAGTGTGTCTTCCACTGCCATAGAACAGTTTGAATATGAAGAANTCGACACAAATTCCAGATTTAAATTGACTACACTTTTAATTAAAAACTGTTGTCTAACTGATACATAAGGAAGCAGTTAAGCATATGTTTTAGGGTATTTGGAGTGTGTCTTACACTGCCATAGAACGGTCTGAATATGAAGTAATTCGTCCAGACAGAGTTTAAAAAATCATTTTTCACAACTGAAAAAAAGAGAAAAAAGGAACAATCAAAACTGGTTACAATAACAGTTGGTGTTCATCCAGAGAAGCAAACATAGTAAATCATAATTGCACCTTGAGAAGAAAACACTGAATTTTGGCCCTTAAGTTCGATGTTGTTATATAAGCCACATGCGTAGAGCTATCTTACAATAGGTCCTATGTTGCAAGGGAGTGATGTGGTTACATTTCTTCTTCATAGCTCACGTTCTGTGTTTATGGCGAAATCTATGCGTACGTGCGTTCGTGCATATGTGCCCCAAGCTAATAGTGGTCGACTTTCTAAATCAAAATTAAATTCAGAAGGCTAATGAGAGGAGTTTAAATTCTGGTAATGCTTGTTACCATTCAGTCTACAACCTTTTGTCGTCTCGTCTGTTGTCTCATTCGTTTATTCGTTCATTCATTCATCAATGTCTCTACAGCCCTTTGTTGGGCCCTGGCCTCATCTTCAGTTTCGTAATCTTTTTTACACAGACGGTAGGACTCCTTGGACGGGAGATCAGCCCGTCGCAAGGCCGCTACCCACACACAGGAGAACACAATCACAGAATAAACGCACACACAAACATCCATCCCTTGAGTTGGATTCGAACCCACGATCCAAGCTTCGAGTGAGCGAAGACAGTTCCTGCCTTCGACCGCGTAGCCACTGTGATCGGCCTTCAACTATCTAAAAACGTAAAAATTAGAATATAGAAATTATCATTTTGCCTGTAGTTCTGCATGGGTGTGAAACTTGGTTTCTGACATTAAGGGAGAAACGTAAAGTGAGGGTGTTTGAGAAGCGTGTGGCGAGGAGAATATGTGGACAGAAGAGACATGAAGGGATGGGAGGTTGGAGGAAACTGCATAACGAGGAGCTTCATAACTTGTACTCTTCTCCAAGTATAATTAGAATGATCAAGTCAAGGAGGATGAAATGGGCAGGAAATGCAGCACGAATGGGGGATAAGAAGAATGCATGTAGGTTTTTGGTTAGAGAGCCAGAAGGAAAGAGACCACTAGGAAGACCATTGCTTAGGTGTGTGGATAATATTAAAATAGATCTTAGAGAGATAGGATGGGATGTTATGGACTGGATTGATCTGGCTTACGATAGGGACCAATGGAGGACAATTGTGAACACGGCAATGAATCTTCGGATTCCAAAAAATTCTTGGAATTTCTGGAGTAACTGCACAACTGGCGGCTTCACAAGATGGGCTCAGCTCCATTAAGTTTTTTTCCTTATGTAGTGTATGCGTCAAGAATTACAAACATGGCTGCCGTGCGAAATTTTCAGATTGTACCTCGTAAAGTTAAGATACTTAGGATCTGTATTTAATAAATATTTTCTCATCGAAAACATGACGACGACGACGATGATGATGATAATAATAAGGAATATTTAATCCTATCATGAATTACATATAAGCCCAGCAGCTCAACCCATTGATTTTCGTTGTTATATGATAAACATACGATTTCTTGGACTGGAAATGTGCTCAATAGGAGAGCACTTTTATGTGCTCCGTACGGGTTCCTTCTTTCGTTTGTGTTTAATATAGCGCCATGTGGGTCGTCTCCTCTTACGGAATATCACACAAAGATACAATTCTGTTGGCTATATGGAAATTAATTACTAGTTCCGTTACAGCCAGATATACCGAATTGTGGGCGTTCTGAAGGTGAAATGCCACAACTGTTTTTCCCAAGATCCCTTCGAATTATTATTTTTAAATTAAACTTTAACTTAATCGACAAGAACTCCTGCAGGTAATAACAATAGAACTGGAATTAGAAGGAGTCCCCTCCCACCGCAGGTATCACTGCTTTGACGTAGCGGTGAGGTTGCGTGGTCATGTGATCCTAAGAGCTTTGCCGGCAGTAATGTAGCTACTGGTAGAATCTCCCATGCCGGACAGATAAAGGTGATGATGCAGACAAAAAGGGAGATCTTGGTCCTCCAGGTTTGGGGTTGTGCGTAGGGTTGACAACCCCAAAACGTAAAAAGCCTTGGTTGTTGAGAAGCTTTTAACAATTTTAAACGGACGGAAAAGGTTGGTTCGGTGTAAATTAAATACTCCAGCGAATCTGTCAGATTTATGGATTTTATTCAGTACTCATTATAGACCTCTAGATTATGATGTTCTTTTATCCCCCCTGCTTGTACTCTCTTTGGATTCCTTTGTCTTCATGCAAGAAAGGCGATACAGATGTTTTATATTTTATATACACGAATGAACAGAAAAGGGCTGTTTTAATGTTTCTACCTTCATGTGAAACGAAAAGACATTAATCTCAGTGTAAGTGTTTAAGTATGAAATGAATGAAGTTTAAGGCGTCTGTCGTGAACAAGACCTCTGGTGGGGATATGCTTGCGACGTCACCTTTGTACTATCTTACCTGGATGTAGAACCGTCCGTCTCTCCGTCCAGTTAAACCACTATCTTCTGTCGGCGCACACTGCCCACTCTGAACACAAAAACTTTCTTCTCTCTGCCCTCACAGCACATTGCTAGTCACACACTGCCACGCAAAGAAACTCCCTTATCGGTCCTCAGTTTCTGTCTGCCCCCAAACCCACAGGCTTCTGTTTGTATACACTGGCTGGGGCGTGCTTCGCGTGGCGCTGAGTCAAAGATACTCAACCGCGTCGATGTATAGCAAGATTTGAGATTCCGTAGGAAGTTTGCCGTCTTCTATCAGATTAACCCTTTTACCATGAAGATGGAAGTATCAGGATTCTTCGAAACGCTGTTATAATTCTAACAGACAACACTGCGTTACACACAAGAAAACAGGAAGGAATCTTTGTTATACAGAGTGTTTCACAACTTTAGGGCATAACTGCAGGAGGTGATTTCCTAGGTCTTTGTGATCAAAAAAAGTTCATATAAACATGTGTCCGCTTTGGGACGCTTACGGAGTTATGACCGTTTTTTCATTCCCGTACACGCCCTCGCGTGAGCCGCGTCTGTCAGCTGGCGGTTCGCTATTTTTAGCCAGCTACAGACAGAGCGTTCTCGTTATCTCGACACTTGAGAGCTGCCTAAGGTGTGGTGGGTTGGTATGTCCGGCGCGGTTCACAACCGAGCGGCAGCCTGTGTTGCAGCCGGCGGTGGCATTTTCGAAAATCAGCTTTAAGCACCAATAAATTCAAATTAAAGGTAATTTCACGAAGTTAACTTTACAGCCATACTTTAAATGTATCATGTATTATGCTGGTTTATTATTTTGTTCCGTTTATTGTCAGTAATCGTTACCTTCTATTCTGAGTTTAAAACGGTCATAACTCCGTAACCGTCCAAAATCGGACACATGTTTATATGAACTTTTTTGATCACAGAGACCTAGGAAATCACCTCCTGCAGTTATGCCCTAAAGTCGTGAAACACCCTGTATATTGGCTGACACATTCTAAGCGGCAACATTCATCCCAGCTTCTTCCAGCTTAAAATCATATAACCATTACCTCGTTCACACTCTTACGTTTTTGGTGATACACGTACAATTTATCTCCGGTTATAAAACAGTATTATTACTTCTGTACCTTAATAAACAGGAAGCGAAAATGATGAATTCTTTATGTAAATAGAGGTGTTTGAGTTGAACGAAGTTGAAATATTTCAATTCGTGTCTGTAGGTGGCAGCACCAAACCAGTTTAGTCCGGAAAGAAAAGCGTTACAAGGTCGATATGGCTATCGATCGCATCATGTACCGAGTACTGCCAATTGCCGCTAGAATGCGAAAGCGTTCCTACTACAAATTATGTTGGTCAGAATACGAATTAAGGCGCAAAGAATGTGAGTCATTTCCGATGTTACGTGTTCTTCCAGGAAGGTTGCTGTGAGGTCTGTAAATTTATTTCCTGGAATTGCTGAAAGCGTAAGAACAAGGCTGTTTCCTTTTATTCGCAAGTTGTGAAGAATTAACCTCATTATATTGTACATATCCTTACGAGTGAATTAGTAAATTATTAGTGTTGTTGTTGTTGTTATTATTATTATTGTAGTAGTAGTAGTAGTAGTAGTAGTAGTATAGTAACAGTAGAAGTAGAAGTAACAGCAGCAGTAGCAACAACAACTCAGTTCAGTTCCTTGTCTACGAACAGCACAAAGGCCAGTTGTAATTTATAACAAGCACATGCAAAGAGACAAACACGTCGAACAGACACAAACACAATACAAAGCAAGGTCACGCGTAACAGTTAAACAATACCCCCCCCCAATTCTGTTAGTGCCACCCCGCCAACTATGATTTGGTGAATATATATATATATATTTTTTTTACTTATGGAGCTGAGCCCTTCTGCTGGAGCCGTCAATTCTGCAGCTACTCAAGAATTTCCCAGCGTGATATGGAACCTAAGGTTCATTACCGTGTTCACAAGAGCCCTCCACTGGTCCCTTTCCAGAGCCAGATCAATCCAATCCATACCATCCCATCCTATCTCTCTAAGATCCATTTTAATATCGTCCCCCCACCTACCTCTTGGTCTTCCTAGTGGTCTCTTTCCTTCTTGCTTTCCCAGCAGTATCCTATATACATTCATTTTCCCCCCATTNGTTAGCATGTAAGTAAATAGGAACTGAACTGAACGGAATTATGCCGATGTCAGTTTATTTCGCAGCGAACAGTATCTCGACCGAAGGAGGGTTAAGGAAGGGTCACTTGGAGAAAACTGCATAAAAAGAAGCTTCATTGTTTATTTTCTTCGCCTAGTAGGTCCGTTGCTAACGTGATGAAATAAAAGTGCTTGACAAGGGCAAGACATGTGTAGCACACTGTAGAACAAGAAGTGGGTATGAAATTTGAATGGAAAACCTGATGAGAAAAGGCCACTTGCGAGCCCCAGTTTTGAAGATTGATTGAAATGTCTTCTCACAGAGACGAACTTGTGTGGGTTACGTAGCATAACCGTCACTTGTTTCGCCTGAAAAATTTGCTGCTGCTGAAGGTCCGCCTCTGTAGCACAGACATACTATTGTTCCCCTGGGGCGGCACATTTTACAGATCCTTTTCTCCCTCTCTCACTTAATTAAAATGAATATCTGCCGATCTTGTAGCTGATATCGTAACCATTAATTGGCAGTCATATTATGCAAAAGTTAAAAAGGTAAAGTTACTCCTGTGCTTAATTAATTAAGCACTGCGCCATGAAGACATATTGGGTAGTGATGTATTTCATTCAATTATTCATCAATAGCTCTACAGCCCTTTGTTTGGCCCTGGCCTCGTCTTCAGTTTCGTAATCTTTTTGCACAGACTGTAGAACTCCTTGGCCCAGCGCTCAGCCCGTCGCAAGGCCGCAATCTGCACACAGGACAACATAAACACAGAATAGACGCAAAGACAAACATACATGCCTTGAGCGGGGTCATGCATGTATAGATCCACGTATTCTTGACCCCGGCACTAGTGTTATGCAAAAATGTAAATAAAACTGCCAACGACGGTTTTCGTCGCAGTGTCTTTTTGGGGGGGGGCAATTTGTTGTTATTAATTATCACGAAGTTTTGAGAATGTTAATTTTTTTTTCAACTAGCGGAAGGGACGACGGAATTTCTAGTCGCCAGTTTGCGCCGGAACCACGACTAGCCAACAGAAATCGTCTGTGTCTGGCGTATATCAAGTGAGTCATTGCTTAATGTCGTAACTGCAAGAGCTTTGAGGCACCTCCGAGTCTCTGAAGTTATATAAACATAATCAGATTCACGACGGTGACGGAGCAACGGATGTTTGAAATTAAAAAATGGGTTTAATGTTAGTCACGGAAACTTAATGTTGGCAGCAATGCGTATTGACGTGTACGCGACCTTGAACGGAACGGACAGTAATTATGTCATGCTGTGCTTCGCAGTGAGGCGGCTGGTATGTTTATCTTCGTGGTCAGTCTTGAAGATGACATCTGTTTACAGTTTCTGAGGAACAAACTTTCGAGCCTATTTTTTGAAACAGGACTGTGTATGCAGTTTCAAGATGACGGAGCTCCTCATTTTATCCGTGCAGTAAAAATGAACCTGCAGATGGCATCTCCACAGACTCATGTCTCTAGTGATTCATGAAAGACACGGCTCACCTGCAGAAAAAGGAAACGTGAAGTTCCTTTGTATTCTGGATGCTGAGGCCGGCGTAAGGACAGTCCTGATGAACTGGTGTGGGCTACCAGAATGAGTACTGAGGGTGACGGCAGTCGTTTTGAGCGGTGCTACAAATTCTGCTAAGGAAACTTTATGTAAATACTTAATAACTTATGTTTATTTTTAACATTCAAGTCATGATAAGCATATAACAGTTATGTGATATTTGTGACTAGTAAGAATGTCTAACCTCCTGAAGATAAAACACTGATTTGTGAATCATTCTGTGTATATATATATATAGTCATTTAGAGTGTCTCATTATTATATTCGTTTTTTTCCCCTTGGCACTACAGCCCCAGTGGGCGTAGGCCGACCTCCATGAATTCTCCTTTCACTTCGGTTTTTCTAGATCTTACACATTCGGTTGGACCCCTTGAGCGGGTCATCAGCTCATCGCAAGGCCTCTGACTGTACACAAACACAGAAAAACGCACACACACAAACTAAACATCCATGACCTGAGTGGGATTCGAACCCACGATCTCGGTTTCCAAGCGAGCGAAGACAGCACATGCCTTAGACCGCTCGGCTACCGTGACCGGCTTTCCATATTTTACAGAATGTTTTTTTTTGACATCGAACGTTGTTTACTTATTTTCATGTCTATAAATCATCCTGCAAAGTATGGAATGTAATAATAAGACACGCCGTACGTTCAAGACATGTCTTGCATTTTAAAAGCAAGAAGAGCCGTAATCGTGGACCAGGGAAGGTGCGTTTTATTTGACAGGCATATATACTAGTATCAGGGACCAGTGGAGGTCTCTTGTGAACACGGTAATGAACCTTTGGGTTCTATGTTGGGAAGCTCTTGAGTAGCTGCACAATTGGCGGCTTCTCAAGAAGGGTTCAGCTCCATGAGTGAGTGAGTGAGTGAGTGAGTGAGTGTATCCTAGTAATGAGCAACATTATGTAATAGCCAGTGCCTTGATTAAACGCATAGTTACTTCCCTTGCGAGGCTAAGCTCTAATTATATACATTAAGTCTTATATAGGATGTTTCGAAATCTTGGATGGACCGCTCTTGTTGACTAAGGTCCCATGAATTGGACTGGAATCGGAAAATTTGTGGCCAAAAGTTGTCCCAAGAACTACAGAATACATAACCTCACTATGTGAAGTTCTAACGCCGGTGAATATCAAAATTGCGGTCGTCTGGGATGTGACGCCGTGTTGTTTAGTCAGTGGTTACCAATGTCTCTGTACTGAATGCGGAGGCAAGTGGTTTCTCAAAAACATTGGTACCAGTCCATGAAATTCCACCCAAACTACCGCATAGGTCACCCCGGAAAGGTCACTTCTTCTTACTTAACTTCTTTACATTACGTTACGTCGTAAGGGCCATATTCTAAGCTGTATCAGACTAAATGCACACAAATTAAAGAACTTGCTTTCTGTGTACCTTTTCAGAGCGTTTGTAAGTCCTGTCTTTCAGTCCGTCCGTCCGTCCGTGTTCAGAAAACAATGCAACAACGTTGGAAAATTCTGCAAAAAAATGTGGAGCCATTTCAGTGTACACTTAGTCCGGACAAGCTTAACGATGAATTCACATAAAGACCTGCATGCGTTTCTGCGTGTTTCTCGCCACAAATTTGTCGGACTGAAAAGAAGTTTGCAGCAAATTTTGTCGAGAAAAATCAATGCAAACCCAATATTTTATGTCCAACACCTTTTCTCCGTAAGCCTTACAGTTTTCGACATAATTGAACAACAATAATAACATGAGTACATTTTCGAACTTCCGCGTAAAACAGTAACTCTTGAACAGAATTGGAGTTCAGAAAAAAAAAGAATCAAATTTATATTTCTTTCAAGCCAGATTTGTTTTATTTTTTCAATATATTGTTCTACTGCTCTGCGACTCAGAATACATTAAATAGTACTTTATTCAAAAGTNAGTGTAGCTGCAAATACATTGAAAAAGCAGTCTCGGTCAGCTGCCAGGGATGCCCTCCAGCTTGGGAGATGCTCGTGGGGCTTAGAACTCCTTCCCTTAAATAAGACAGTTTGTTACGAAATGTTTCACATGGCCTCGGGCGTCAAGCCATAATATTGATTGCGTATTCATTTAGCAGGCTTATACGGTTTCAACTTCTCGCCAATTTCAGTATCAATAAACAATGAATATTTTCTCTCGAATTTAATGTCTGTTTATCTCGAATACCCGTGGCCGAGCGATCTAAGGCATGAACTGTCTTCGCTTGCTCGAACGCTGGGATCGTGTGTTGGAATCCCACTCAAGGGATGTCTGTCTGTGTGTGTGCTTTATTCTATGTTTGTGTTGTCCTTTGTGTAGGTAGCGGCCTTGCGACGGGCTGATCACTCGTCCAAGGAGTCCTACCGTCTGTGTGAAAAAGATTACGAAACTGATGATGACGCCAGGGCCCAACAAAGGGCTATAGAGCCACTGATGAGTGAATGAAATTATTGTAAATGAAGCGTTCGTCGTAACATCATTTGTTTCGTTTATAATTCCTTCTGAGCATAGCGCCTCTTACGCGTACACTCTATACTTTTACCATTTTGTTCGATTTAACTTCATAAAATACGTAATGTTAGTCGTTTCATAAACAAATTTCACTCTTCATATTTCAATGAAGTTGGAAAGGGTCAAGTTCTTCAAGGAAGATAGTTTGATATACAGACAGAGTTTTAACTTTGTTGACCGGTGCACTGCCGGCTGCAAGGCGCATACAAATTTTGCAGATGAACCAGTATGCCTGATGGCTGATAACATTTGGAATGAAAGGAAATTATGAACTGTGTAGACCACTTTAAGGCATTGTGTTTCACGGCGAGCAGTGTGGTTCAAGCATGGGAATTTGTTTATGATTTGTCAGTTGTGCGTGGCAGTTATCGTTCCATTAGCCATTTGTTCTCACCTACAGTTGGTGAGCAGAGTGGTACGTCGTGGTTCGCTATGCTTTAGATCAACGTATAGTTCTATGTGATACTTACGTGAAGTACTGATTTGTTAGAAAGTGTCGGCAAAAAATGTCGACGTAAATTTCGTGATGAAAGGGTTCCCAGCAGACAAATAATTCACAATTTGGTGAATAAACTTAGAATAACGAGACTCTTAATCGACAAGGAAAACAAATATGAGCGCCGAGTGCTTACTGAGGAGTAGTTAGATGACATTGAACCCAGACTTGAACATACACCTAGAAGATCACTGAAACGTCTAGCTAATGTGACTGGAGTGTCAAAGTCTAGTGTAGGAACGGCAACACAATTGATTAGACCCTATAAAACAACAGTAATCCACTCATGCCTTGCAGCCGCGCGATCCAGCTAGCAGGGTTCGTTTTTGTAGTTGGTTTCTACAGTCTGTCGTCGAAGGTGAGGTCGATCCGCAATTGATATTCTTTTCTGATGAAGCGTGGTTCTATTTTCTTTATTTTTAATATATTCTAACATGTAGGCGTTTCTAGGAGACGAATTCACAAACGCGTTGCGACAGAGATGCGATTTCGTGGACGTAAACAATTGCTGGGCGTTTAACAAATGTGATGGAAAACAGACCGTTGCTGCGGGATCGACAAATATATCCATAGCAACGAATGAGCACACAGTAACAGAGGAACTATTGGAGAAGATGATTTATATTCGGTCGTTCCCGAAATTATAAAAGTGGGACACATGAGAACGCTCAGATTAGTTCAGTGGCTGAGTTGAGAGGAGTTGAGTGTTCAGCTGTGGAGTGTTAACCGGCAAACAACGGAAGCTGAAGAGTCTCCATCGCTAAGTTTCCTTATCAGGAAACGTCTAGTGAAAACTTCACAGAGGAATAGCCATTGTGGAGAGCTGTTACCAAGCAACGACTGGTGAAAGTAGACCTGGAAGACTTAGTGTGGAGTGATTTGGAGTGCGGAAATCAGCAGTACTGTTGTAGTTAATAGTAGTTACATTTATAAGCGTTCAATAAAACTATTCACCAATCCAAACCTCATCTATAGTCACTAATACACGTGACANAAGCACACAAATACTTCAAATAACGAAACATAATTTTACAAAATTAACGACGAATCAAACAAGAAAGCTACTGTGGTGTGTGAAAAACTTTTAGTGAACCGACACTCTGGGTAATTTTAACTATTTGTAATTCTTTTAATTAACTGGAACGTGGCTATCTTGGACAAAGTGAAGTTTTGTGTGTTGGTGATTTCTTTTTCTACTATAAATGCCTCTGATGATGGCTCCGTGGTGAGCCGAAACATGTAAGGCAGGTGGTGACGAGNATTCACAAACGCGTTGCGACAGAGATGCGATTTCGTGGACGTAAATAATTGCTGGGCGTTTAACAAATGTGATGGAAAACAGACCGTTGCTGCGGGATCGACAAATATATCCATAGCAACGAATGAGCACACAGTAACAGAGGAACTATTGGAGAAGATGATTTATATTCGGTCGTTCCCGAAATTATAAAAGTGGGACACATGAGAACGCTCAGATTAGTTCAGTGGCTGAGTTGAGAGGAGTTGAGTGTTCAGCTGTGGAGTGTTAACCGGCAAACAACGGAAGCTGAAGAGTCTCCATCGTTTCCTTATCAGGAAACGTCTAGTGAAAACTTCACAGAGGAATAGCCATTGTGGAGAGCTGTTACCAAGCAACGACTGGTGAAAGTAGACCTGGAAGACTTAGTGTGGAGTGATTTGGAGTGCGGAAATCAGCAGTACTGTTGTAGTTAATGTAGTTAAATTTATAAGCGTTCAATAAAACTATTCACCAATCCAAACCTCATCTATAGTCACTAATACACGTGACAATATCCTTCTGAGTCGCATAGCAGTGGAACACTTACTTACTTACTTACTTACTTACTCATGGAGCTGAGCCCTNTCTTCTGAGTCGCATAGCAGTGGAACACTTACTTACACATGGAGCTGAGCCCTTCTGGAGGAGCCGCCAATTCTGCAGCTACTCAATAATTTCCCAACTTTTTATGGAACCCGAAGGTTCATTACCGTGTTCATAAGAGCCCCAACTGGTCCCTATCCTTAGCCAGATCAATCCAATCAATACCATCCCATCCTATCTCTCTAAGATCCATTCTAATATTGTCCACCCACCCAACGCCTTGGTCTTCCCACTGGTCTCTTTCCATCTGGCTTTCCCACCAATATCCTATACGCAATCGTCTCCCCCATTCGTGCTACATGCCCTGCCCACATCATCCTCTTTGGCTTCATCATTCTAATTATTCTTGGAGAAGAGTACAAGTTATGAAGCTCCTCATTACGCAGTTTTCTCCAACCTCCTGTCACTTCATCTCTCTTCGGTCCAAATATCCTCAACACCCTGTTCTCAAATACACTCAGTGTATGTTCCTCTCTTAATGTCAGAGACCAAGTTTCACACCCATACAGAACCACAGGAAAAATTATAGTTTTGCATATTCTAATTTTTACGTTTTTAGACAAGAAGACAAAAGTTTCTGGACTGAATGGTAGCAAGCATTACCCGAGTTCAGTCGCCTCTTAATTTCCTCCTGAATTAAGTTTTGATTTGTTATAGTCGTTCCAAAATATCTGAACTGTGCCACATTTTCAAAACATTTTTTTTTCTATCGTTATGTCATGAATTTGCCATGCATTTTGGTGACGAGACAGCAACATATACTTAGTTTTCTCTGTGTTTACTTCTAGACCAACTTCTTTACTTGCGTCAATTAAAGTTTGTGTGTTTTTCTTTATGGTATCTACATTATCACCCAGTAGATTCACATCATCGGCATAGGCAAACAGCTGATATGTCCCGTTTAATTTCAGTCCCACTTGGTTCCCCTGGACCTTCCTAATGGCATATTCTAAAGCAAAGTTGAAAAGGAGTGGCGATAAAGCATCTCCTTGTTTTAGACAATTCTGGATAGGAAATTTATCAGACAAATGTTTACCTACACGAACTTTACTATACGTTTCGTTTAAACACACTTTAATCAACCTAACTAGTTTCATGGGTATCCCAAACTCTATCAGAATATTGTAGTGAATCATAGGCTTTTTTGAAGTCTAAAAATAGCTGGTGTACTGTCTCATCGTACTCCCATTTTTTCTCCAATATCTGACGAATGCAAAAGATCTGATCTGTAGTTGATCTGTTTCGTCGAAACCTACACTGATGATCCCCGATATATGGACTTAACCTTGAGAGAAGAACAGTGTAGTGTAGAACACTACACTGAAAAAATAAAACAGATCTGGCATGGATGCAGTCAAAATTCGATTCTTCTTTACTGAACTCTAATTGTGTTCAGGAGTTACTGTTGTACCTTCAAGTTCGAAAATGTATCCATGTTGTTATTGTTGTTTAATTATGTCGAAAATTGTAACACTTACCTAGAAAATGTATTGAACATAAAAATGTATTTGCTTCGACTCTTCTCCACATTTGCTCAGAACTTTCTTTCAGTCCGACAAATTTGTGGCAAGATACACGCAGAAACGCCTGCAGGTCTTTATGTGAATTCATCGTTAAACTTGTCCGAACTAAGTGAACATTGAAATGGTTCCACACTTTTTCGTAACATTTTCCAACTTTGTATTTTATTAAATTTTTCCTGTGGGGTCTTTTATCATCTCATGGTTACGGACGGACAGACGGAGGACTGAAAGACAAGCATTGCAAACAAGCCGAAAAAAAATATTCAGAAGGAAATGTTTTCAATTCGTGCGCATTCAGTCTGATGAAGTTAAAAACACTGCCCCAGCGACATAACGTAATATAACGAACTTAAGTAAGACTGATATTTTCGGCTTGGTCTGTACAGTCGTTTGGGTGGATATCGAAGTCATTGAACGGCAGTTGAAGGTTTGACTTGGGAAAACTGTGATCTTTCCTTCAGTAATAGGACTTGTGTCAAAGTCAAAATCAAAGTTCCTTTACGACTTGCGGTTTACCGCCAATCAGTTCGTCTTGGTACCAAGCCCTTTGCGATCATAGAGTCCTTATGTAACATCCTCTCTGACGAGAAGTAGGATTTGTTGTTCTCACAGCAGTGATGGTATATTACTGTTCGACCCTGAAGATTGCTATGTCATGTTCCTCCGAAGTATCGGTTGATTTTCAACGGATTACACGATGTTATATCCCAGGGATAGAACCCTTTCCCTCGGCTGGTTGTTNTAATATCTACACGGCGCCACATCCCAGGAGACTGCTTTCTTTATATTTGAGAGATTTGAGGTTATCACGGCGGTGATTAGAAATATCGTTGTATAGGCTGTGACGCCGTGTGATCTGATAGATGTTTACCGAAGTTTCGGAGGAACGTGCTGAACCCATTGTCCTAATTTCTCTTCGTTCAGGGCTCCTGTCCGTCTTCTGGGATCTTACTATCAGCATTTAGCTGCGTGAAGTTTTCCTCATTACTTGAGTGTCAGTAAGGCCCTTTCTTTGCGCTTCCTTAAATAATTGCCATGAGTTTACGAAAATGCCGCAAGAAAAGTACGTCTTCGTGACCAGAGATGCCTGTTTCATACGTTCCTTTGAAAGACAGTTGTTTCTGAGGATATCGAAGATGTGCGAGATGATATTAGTGTAAACCAAGTTTTATATTCGACCAGTAGGAGCCCAGCTTAAATTTAGTCCTGAGTATTAATGAAGGTGCTCATTACGAAATTCAGTCAGAATCCATTCTGCAATTCTGGATGCGAAACGCGCAGAAGGAGAAACACCACGTCCAAGGAATGTAATAGCTTTGTGGAAACAATTAATGAAAAGTAACATTATTTATAAGCGGCCTCCGTAGTCTAGAGGTAACGTTCCCACATCATGACTCGTAGTACGCGGGTTCAAATACCCGGCGGAGGTCGTCGAATTTTTAGGGCGGAAAAATTCAGGGAACAAGTCCTCCGGGAGGGACTTCAAGCCGTGGGTCCCGTGTCGTAGCTTTACAGCACGTAAAAGAACCTCACATCTCCAAAGGAGGTCACTGAGCCAAATTACGGACGTTTCCCGCCCAACAGCAGTCTCTAATACCTCTGGTAGATGGGGGAAGCATTATAGAAACCTCTCAGATAGTAGAGCCGGTCTCGCTGGCTGGGCGGGACTGATGGTAAGCACTAGTACCGGTAGGATGTAGAGACTGGTAGAATATCATAGAGGGAAGCACAATGGACCAATACAGGTCTCAGTGCATGGGGAAACCCACCCTCTCCAACAGCTAACTAACTAACTAACATTATTTATATGACTCTCTTTCGATATATTTTTACTTCAAGTGACGGTTTTTAACCCAAAATATCGCCCTTTTCAGTACCAAATAAACATTAAATATTAAATAAATATTAAACAAAAACATGCCTTTCTTAATATCTGAAAACCCTTATACAGTTCTTTGGCATCCTTAATAAGCCTCGACGTGAACCCGTCTGTAGTCCAAGGGGCAGTTGCGATGAAACAAAACAGGATTGTTCGTTACTATTGCAACATAAATTCGAGTACGCATGCGTGGCAGGATAGGAACGAAGATTGTTGAGTTGCTCAACATTTCGCAGCGAACCTCGTAATTAGATGTCTCAGATTCACCCTTAAATTTAGGGAGTTCTTTTTCGATTGTGTCGTATTTCCGCCATCTTAATATGGCGGATCGATATAAAAGAAAAGTGAAACAGTTTGCTTGCAAGTGAGGCGCGAATACGTACAGACACGTGTGGCACAACCACCGCTGCGGCTGTAGATCTGCTTACCGGTGCACACCATGTTCCAAGGTCGATTTGAGACGTCAAAACACTGCTAAGAATACGCGGGAACGAGTTATGCAAATATAAATGGCGGCCGAACAAGAGCTATATCGGGACTATTCCAGTAAACTCCACAGGCGGGCTTTCCTTTGAGCAGTTACTAATTATTCGGTCGGTCAAGACATTTGCAGTTATAGAACTCGAATGTTCATCACCATCGTCACACAAGTCCTTTATTTGACTGTCCTGAACCCACTCAGTCCACTTCACATTCTCAAAATTTCTTCCCCCTCTCAAAAATCCATTTACTCGTATTAACCTCGCATTTACGCGGAATCTCCCATGAGTTCAAGGGATTAACAATGCCAGTGATACCACTGCAATTTAAGCCGATATTTCTACACAAAAATGGCAATATATTTTATGTTTATTTAACGACGCTATCAGTAGCTCAAACTATATACCGCGGAAACTTTGGAGTAATGAATAATTTACATGAGAGGATGTGGAAGGTGCCTGTCTTGGTCTAATTGGAGCGTACGTCCCAGTATTTACCTGGAGGGACTGAGAGAAACCACAGAGAAGTCACAGTCAGGATAACAGATCTCCGGGATGAGATTTGAACCAGGGACCTCCCTGTTAGGAAAGTGGTAGCAAGTCTTTTGTTTTAGTCTACTCAGCTAATTTTGAAAGAAGAAATGAAGTAGGCAGAAGAGATCACCTTTGTGTCGGTGTCCCCCCACCAAAACCTTTGAATACCTACTCGAAACGGTTGTTGCTAGGCAACGGCACGGTAAACACGCTACTGCGACAATGAATACACAAGCAACAATAGAATAACCGTTAAACGCGACGATTTCTGTGCGGTCAGTTTGTAGTGAAAGAAAAGTAGGCGATTAGCTATTCCCACAATTTCTTGCTGTTTCCTGTTTCTTTAGGATCAGAGGAACCTATGCCTTGCCCTTCGTATGTGCCCCTTCTTTTCGGTTTAGAAGTGAGACAAGCCGTTTGTTTGTTTCTTGGGTTTTGTAACGATACCGCATTAAGTGATGATGTTACCACATACATAGACGCCTAGGGCGGGAAGATGTTCGTTAATGATGAATAGATCAGTGTTTAGAGGGATGAAGTCGTACCCACCTGCAGTTGCTATACCAGCATTCCTGTGGTTACATTGAAGAAAATCACGATAAACATTACCCAGCAGGACAGGGCCGTGCCATAGCTCAGGCGGTTAGTCGCTGGCTTCCCACCGCGATGGGATTTGTGGTGGACAAAGTGACACTGGGCCAGGTTTTCTCCGAGTACTACTGTTTCCCCCGCCAATTCTTCTTCCACCAGATGCTTCATACTCATCTGAGGCTGGTACACTAGTCTAATTAGTGGCCGACGCACCAAGTGAACCCTGTCTCACCAAAACCCCTCACTCACTCATGGAGCTGAGCCCTTCTTGAGCAGCCGCCAATTGTGAAGTTACTCAAGGATTTCCCAGCATTTTCTGGAACCCGAAGGTTCATTACCGTGTTCACAAGAGCCCTCCATCCACTGGTACCTGTCCTAAACCAGATCGATCCAGTCCATACCATCCCATTTTCTCTCTCTAAGATCCATTTTATATTGTCCACCCACCTACGTCTTGGTCTTCCTAGTGGTCTCTTTCCTTCTGGCTTCTCCACCAATATCCTTCTTCCCATTCGTGCTGCATTCCCTGCGCAGTTATCCTCCTTGACTTCGTCTTTCTAATTATACTTGGAGAAGAGTACAAGTTATGAAGCTCCTCATTATACTATTTTCTCCAACCTCCTGTCACTTCATCTCTCTTCGGTCCAAATATTCTCCTCAGCACCCTGTTCTCAAACACCCCAAGTCTACGTTCCCCACGAAAATATTTGTAGTTAGTCAGGAGGGCCGTGTGCCCGAACCGAAATTTTAATAGGTATCTCCCATTTTGTAGTGCACATAAATGATGAGTGGACGAACTGTCTGTACAATCACCCATTGTCTGTGTACGCTATGTCCATGTTTTTCTGTAGAAGTTCATAGAACGTTGTACGTGTGCCATCAGTCAGACAAACCTCTGCACGATTGCGTCCTATAGAGGCACTCGCATGAAAGTACACAATGAAACTTCTTCTGGAGGCCACCCTACTTAAAGACCGTCTTTTAGTAGACCATTTTTGTGTGGCAGATCCTGCTTTTTAGGCCATTTTAGTGCAGAGTGACCCCATTTAAGAGACCACCCCTATCCCCTACAAGTGCCCATGCCTGGTCTTTCCCATCCCTTCCTAAAAAGATTTCTTTCTATGTGTTGAGTAATGACTTGGCAACATGATTTAAAGAATTCCCGGAGACCATTGAGATCACAGTGGTAACAAAACACTTTAAACTGTTACCCAAAGTGCATTAGAGTTGTTTCTAAAGCCAACAGAACATTAGTGTAATGTAGGCAGTATATGTTCAAATGTCTGTATATGTATGGTGTTAATGCACTAAGTTACTCAAATTCTCACCGCTTCTTACACCCGCTACCCAGAGACTACCCTTATGAACGATCACTTGGGAGGAACGATGGAGGACGTTTCTCTGTACAGTAGTGGCAAGTATCCTGCTGACCTGAACGCATTCCTCAGTAGAGACAACTGACAGGGGATATTCTGTTGCCCTGTCTTTGTCTATTCGCCATATATTTTCACGGATGCAGACCTTCATTAAGATTATGAATGTTCTAAGCGCATTCAGGCAAGGGCCAAAACTGGAGGTACTTTGCCTGCCGTGGAACAATAGTTTTCTTCCCTTATTTGGAAAATTTAAATTTGGTTACAAGCAGCAGGAAAGACACCGTGGCTTTACTAGCGTCGCGCACTGGTCGTGGCCTGGCTAGTTCATTGCCGACTTGATCGGTATCCCCAGAGTTGCGTGACCTTCTGGCTGTTCTAGGAAAACAACTTCCGTTACAAGTACAGGAATTTAGTTCCAAATTTATGCGCGGGAAACGCCCACACGATGAACAGCAGCACGTCACACAGCGCACACATGCGCATGCGCAGTGTAAAGCAACCACATGGCCGGCATAAACTGGATTACAGATATAACTGCTAGATTGAGCACTGGCTGAGAAACCTGCTGCTTATCACTTTCACTGATTAACCAAGTAAAACGTAACAAGTACCTTGGTGACAGGGGCACGCGGTAGCGCAGTTGGTTGAGGCACTATGCTACAAGCCAGTAGGTCGCGGGTTCGATTCCCGATGAGGTCACTAGATATTTTCAATTGACCTGATCCTTCCAGCCACAATATGGCCCTGGAGTCGACCCAACCTCTAACAGAAATAAGTACCAGGCGTCTTCCTGGGGATAAAGGGCGGCCGGCGCGTAAGGCTAACAACCTCACTGCCATCTGTGAGCCGATTGTATATAAAATGTGGGAGCCTCGACGTCTCACAACCCTATGGGCCTCCACGGCCTGTTACAGGGAAAGATTTTACCTAGTTGACAGATTGGCCATCTAAGAAGATTCTAGTTAACTATGTGACGAATTAACAGGTAGTACTGTCTGACAGACTAACATGTACTCTTTAACTAATTGAACATCTGACAAACAACTGGCCAGTTAACAAAATCTGGTGGACAGACCGACTGAGTGAATATTGGCTGACTGGTAAAATAACCCGACATGCTAACACTGCATAGACCATGTCTATGATGATTACCCAACCCGTAACATAACTATACAGCTATAAGCGTGTACACGATGAAGAGCCTCGCCAAGGGACTAAAGTTCCTTCTTCGTTTCAGACTGTTGTATGTTTGAGATATATTATGGCATGTAGACCCGTTGCTAGGCGGCGGCCCGCAAAGATGTTGGGAATGGTGTTTTTTACGCGGGTACATGTACACCAATTACTAGGCAACAGGGTGTTAAACACGTTCCCACAGAAGCAAACACGCGGAACAATAGGACGTCCGTTGCTAGGCAACGAAGGGGTAAACATATTTCCCCGTAGGAAGTGAC
Organism: Cryptotermes secundus; assembly: GCF_002891405.2. NCBI lineage: Eukaryota > Metazoa > Arthropoda > Insecta > Blattodea > Kalotermitidae > Cryptotermes > Cryptotermes secundus. Next base: position 2,266,796 of record NW_019721526.1, read on the forward strand.
GTCACACAACAGTGAATAGAGACAACGTGACTTGTTTTCTGCAAGTTAGCGCCGAAATTTTATAAGGAACAGTAAAGGCCTTTTGCAGTTAGTCATAGTTGGGAAGCCGTGAATGAAGGACACGAAGCCGTCACGGAAATGAGTCCAGGAGGGCTCAGCAGGAGAGAGTACAAGGACGAGAATGGAGCGTGTCCTTAGTGGATTCTGAAGATTAATTGAGTACAGATTAGGACAGGGGAGTACAGAGTGATCGAAGACGAAATAACAAAAAGACTTCATAGTGATTTGAAGTGCTAGTTTCTGTGTTGAGATCCGTTACAAGGATGCGACTCGTGGACAGGGAGGATCCTAGTTCGTCTGCAACGGTGAACTGCAAATTCTGTATATTAGCGACAGCGCTGTATCAATTGTAATTAAGAGAGAGAGTGTAACTGAAATGGTAATCCAATCATCCGAAATAAAACCCGTTATTTTCGTCACGAGTACCACCCAAAACGTGATAATAATATTAGTGTTGTTTAACTAAGATCTTCAGCTTGGCTCGGCGATAGACTGTAAATCTGTTCACTTCTGAACTACTCGTAAGTCCCTTATACTGCGGCCACTTCTGGCCTATTGTACCAGCCCCAGATGAGAGGTGAGGGTGATTGTGGAGCAATTGGTGGAATGAAGATTGGCAAGGGAAACCGAAGTACTCGGAGGAAACCTGCCCCAGCGCCACTTTGTCCACCACNCGTGTAGGTATTTGGACAACTACATCAAGGGAGTGTCCACGGGTTGAACATACAGGCTGGATGTTGTAAGCATGAAATGCGATATGAATTCTTCATGGGGCCACATCATAGCAGAAGTCCGACCATGGAGATATGAGGAAAATATTTAAAAAATCTAGGTGATACGACGCGTGACGGTATGAACCGGATTGAACTGGCTCAGGGCTGTCAGTAGTGGCGGACTTTATCAATGAACATCATGAACTTCAGGAGAAAAGTTAATCAGTTCTGAAGATTTCACAGCGATGAAGATATGATCTATTGAGTTATGATCCCTGACAATGTGGTAGGCCGTGAGCAAAATTTCCGAGAAATGCGTTGTTGCCTCATTATTGAGGGTGGAACTGCGTCAATTTGTGAACCGGGCAGGCCTGATAACCACCTACCAGGCTATACAACGTCATAATCATGCATGTCCTTTATCAGTTTGATAACTGTTTGCTCTTCAAGGAAGGTCGTGTAGGAAGGCCATATTATTATTATTATTATTATTACTGATAGTGTCACCATCAGCATCATCTCAGCAAATTGATTGCAAATTGGCTCCTTTCCCACTAAGTATAACGCTTGTATCTCTTGTGGGCACATCCAGACCGGCCCTGCGGCTCACAGCCCGCAAGTCAGCTGGCAGAGGCGATCTTAGCGCCCTGGAATAACGACGGGCAAGGCTTGAAACTGCTTCTAAGTAAGCGGCACTGTCCGTACCTGAACCGAACCTGTCAACACCGTGAACTTACATCATAAAAATGCAGATGATTAGCCCTATTACTTCAGTTACTGTACCGACGTAATGGGTAATGTATGGATCGTCGGCTGAAGTGTGTCCCGCGACTTGGGCGCACCTTCAGGCAGTTATTAACGCTCTCGAATTCTACCCACATCGTAGCCACGCATGGATATTCTCTGCAAACAGTTATGCAGAGTAAACTGCCACAGGGCTGCGCCATAGCTCAAGCGGTTAGTGGCTGGCTTCCCACCGCGGCGGCCCGGGNGTAACATAAGGCAAGGAGAAACATATATACTGGCATGTTACAAAACAAGGAAACTGCTTTTAACACTAGTTATATATTCATCAGAGTTGATGCCAGTTTTCTGCATGCGGATAATGTAAAGGAGGGGGCCCGATATTGCCATCTCGCGTGTGTAGCAGCCTAGCCATTACGCCAAAGCCGCGAAAGTACACCTCATGGATCGCCCCCCCCTCCCGTGTCCCTAGAGCTTCCTCTTCATCAGTGCTCACTATATCTCCCCTCCTGTCCCCGTTTAGGGGAATGTTGGCAGCGATAACCACGTGATAACCTTCACGACTGGAAACCTCTGTGATCTATTTGACACAAGAGACTCGAAGGAAGGGTGCAGCGAGGAGGAAAATTGTTTTAATAACTGTTTACGCAACAATTAGTCCATGAATATAACAAAAGTTATTCACGTCAATACTGTGATATGTCGGAGGCGGGGTAGTGTAGTCAGTATAACAACTGGCTACGGGCTGGACGACCGAGGGGTCGGAGTTCGAGTCCCGGTAGGGTCAAGAATTTTCTCTCCTCCGTATCGTCTAGACCGGTTCAGGGGTCCACTCAAACTTCTATCCAATGGGTATCCGGGGCCCTTGCCCCGGGGGAACTCGGCCGGAGCGTGTAGCTGACCACTCACCTCCAACTAGTGCCGAGTCCAAGAAAATGTGGATCAATACATCCACTCCCCCGTACGCCTTCATGCAGTAGTGCTTAATTAGTTAGGCACAGGGACAACTTTACATTTTATCATGATAAGATTCACGTGTATAGATCGTCAAATCAAAAACACTTCGTAATGAATTTTTATAGTATTAAAAATTCTTTATTGAGAACTGGATCCATTCCCAGATGAGAGTGATTTTGTAACAAATCAGCCACATCTCTTTCGTATTCTTCAAAGAGACTGGAATTATTATTATTATTATTATT
>NW_019721526.1:2272106-2282808 GCF_002891405.2 Cryptotermes secundus
TTTTTGTTGAATGATTTATCAGTGTTCTTGGAACATGTGCCTCTTCGTCACCGTCAAAACAGTGTTTCATGCATGCTAGTCCCACCTGGGAATTCGCGGCAGATACCTGTCTAATGAAATTAGATTGGCAATTTTCCAAGGCACACACCGGTTCGCGATTTACACATGGCTTTCAAAATTCCACACGTATATGATTATATAACAAAAGTATGCAGGCAACAAGCAGAAGTCATACAAAATGACGATAACGAAAATGTTCGCAACACTGGGCAAGGCGAAGCCCGACATAGAAAGTGTAAGAGGCTTAAACTTGGCGGCGATCAAGCATGCGACCATTCAAGTGACTTAGACTGCTGTTGTAGTGGAAGCTACTAGAAATAGGGCATAATCTGCTGTACTGAGCCTGGACTGACAGAGGCCCTGTATATATTTTATATACACTTATTAACATGTTTAACATGTAAAATGTAAATATCCTTTACATCATGACAAATAACATACCACTGCATACAGTGACTCTGACAAAAGACAGCTTGTCCTCTCATCAGAGAGGGCGCCCCACAATAACAAGACCGTAACTGTCAAACGGTAATAAATATGTAATTACGAGCCCCAAATTTGACTCGACACCAAGACTGACTGACTGACCGACCGTCAGTCTCATTGTTTTTTACTTTGACTTGAACTGACAGTTCAGGCGTAATCCGTAACTTGCGGGGTCGAATACCTCCACTGTGACCCTGCAAGTCGTTGAAGGCGACGAAAAGGGAAGTCTCAAATCTGAGACAGTAAAGTACGGTCGCGAGTCCCAAGGGACTCGGAACCGAGAAAGACTGCGCTGACAAAGACCAGCAGCATGTACAAATGAAAGACCCGTCCTCTCGTTAGAGAGTGTGCCCCACAAGAAAGACAAGACCATAACTGTCAAACAGTAATAAGTATCTGGTCATGAGCCCCAGATGGGTCTCGACATCAAGACTTGCTGACTGACCGTCAGTCGCAATGTGACTTTGACTTTTTGACTGACAGTTCAGTTCAATTAGAGCAGTAGTAGTGTTGTCAGAAGTCGAGAGTGTCCAGTCGAAGAGAGTGATATGTTGTAACAAGTTGTCCAATAAATTCGATCATCATATTCAAAACCCGTTTTGTAAGTCACTCAAATCCTTAATAAGTGACTATCAGCGCCTTTCCTTTGTCTGAGAAAGAAACGGGTTTATTGGCTTTAGCCTCAAAGTTGAAAGAGGCAACGCTATGGAGGGCGTACGACCTTTGACTTTTGACACGTTTTCCTGCATGAATCAGTTGTTAACCCGTATGCGTACTGGCTGGAGGGTGCTGTACAGCGAGATATGCCTAATATGTAGAGAGATACACGAGATGCTTCAGAAAAGTGAATCGCTCTTAACATGAAAATAACAATATACGTAGCTTCACAGCTGAAGATACGTATAGGCGCACATGGACCCGGGGGCATTACCTACTGGATATATTTCGGGCTACGAGCGGGGCTCACATCCAAGTGATATGATGAAAATATCTCGGGGTGTCTTTGTGAATTGAAATTCTCTTCCGAAATAACTTCGGACTTTTAATAATCTTAGCTCCGAAATGAATACAACTATTTTATTTGTAAAGAAGAGACATTTTCCCAATTCAGTTTTCAATTTTACAGGTGTTCCATATGGTGCCCTCCCATAACACCGAAAATGCCGCGCATGAGCGAGAATGTCTGCGTTAGCTCTGGTAAGTGATTTTCTTCACAGATTATCATGGTTTCGTTGCAGTAAGGGGTGCACTTGATTCTTGACGTAGTCCGGTGTGATGAAATTAGGTGATCGAGGGAGCCACAGAGTGACTCCTGATCGACAACTTCAGATACCGGAAGTACTGTGAAGAAGCCGACCCGTTTTACGTACCCATGAAAAAGCGGTAAGATGCCTGCTAGTTGATAGATGATACTTCACCTAAACAGATTAACATCTTGTTACGGCTGAGGTAGACCTACGGGAAGTGCTGAAACATATCCAAATGCGACCTAATTTAGAAACTACCCTGGATCTATTATGTACGCACATTCATTTATATTTTTTAAATATGATTTAGCCTAAGACGGTAAATTGTACAGACACACCTGACAACAAAATGCAAATCAGTAGTTCTACTGCTCGGTTTGTAACGGCGGAACATGTGCCAAGGCTTTGTTGCACCTTGAAACGCTGTTTTTACATTTTACTGACTTATAAACAGTATTCAGCAGAAAATTAAATTGTAGTAACGATTCACCTTCTCGCTTCTTAGGACAAAGGTTATTATCATTCGCCGGACGTTTACTTGAAGTTTCTAGTAACTACTTTTATCACAACAATGCGTGAGGTATGTAGCATAATGTATGACATACTGATGAATAAAATGTGATAGCTTAAAGAAATACCTACACGGAATTTGCTAAATGTTTCGTTTAAACACATTTTAATCAACCTAACTAGTTTCATGGGTATCCCAAACTCTATTAGAATATTGTACAATACTTCCCTCCTAACTGAATCATAGGTTTTCTTGAAGTCTGTGAATAGCTGATGTACTGTCTCATCGTACTCCCATTTTTTCTCCTGATTCAGGAGGAAATTAAGAGGAGATTGAACTCGGGTAATGCTTGCTACCATTCAGTCCAGAACCTTTTGTCTTCTCGTCTGTTGCTCAAAAACATAAAAATTACAATATACGAAACTATAATTTTGCCCGTGGTTCTGTATGGGTGTAAAACTTAGTCTCTGACATTAAGGGAGGAACACAGACTGGGGGTGTTTGAGAACAGGGTGCTGAGGAGAATATTTGGACCGAAGAGAGATGAAGTGACAGGAGGTTGGAGAAAACTGCATAATGAGGAGCTTCATAACTTGTACTCTTCTCCAAGTATAATTAGAAAGATCAAGTCAAGGAGGAGGATGTGGGCAGGTCATGTAGCACGAATGGGGGAGACGAGGAATGCATATAGGATATTGGTTGGAAAAGTCTGAAGGAAAGAGACCACAGGGAAGACCAAGGCGTGGGTGGGTGGACAATATTAGAATGGATCTTAGAGAGATAGGATGGGATGGTATGGATTGGATAGATCTAGCTCAGGATAGAGATAGTGGAGGGCTCTTGTGAACACGATAATGAACCTTCGGGTTCCATAAAATGCTGGGAAATTCTTGAGTAGCTGCAGAATTGGCGGCTCTTTCAGAAGGGCTCAGCTCCATGAGTAAGTGAGTAAGTAAGCTTAAAGAAATTCCGCCACTCATAAGACTGAACTACATTAAACTTATAATTATCATAATTATCGTAGAGCTAGAGTGTATCAGGGAATCACATATTAGTTTATTATCTAAATGTTAAAATTAGTGCAATGGTAAACGGATTTGGACGTTGTGGTCACCATCTCATTCTGACCACTCTCTGGCAAACTTTCCGGAAGTCGAAATACCCCGTTCCGAAAAAAAAAACGAAATCTTTAACTCGTTTTATAGCTCAGTGGTTCGTATAAATCGGCTCCCTAGCCACATTGAAACATATGCAACAAAACTCCAAACTTACTTAGTATTTTTTTTATTGCTAGTGGGGTGGGACTAACTCCCTTGTACTGCGGCCACTTCTGGCCTATTGTACCAGCCCCAGATGATAGGTGAGGGTGATTGTGGAGCAATTGGTGGAATGAAGATTGGCAGTAGAAAACCTGCCCCAGCTCCACTTTGTCCACCAACAATCCCACTTGACCAGACCCGGGATCGAACCCGGGCCACCGCTGTGGGATCTTTTTTAGGTAAATGATTTATTTACCCATGTCCATTAGAATAATTTTATGCTTTAGACCTGTTAAAATTGCATCAGTTACGTAAGAGAGGTTATCAGTTTAATGCACTGTTCCTTATTCGAGTTTACCTTGGCCCTGAATTCTGTGTTTCTGTTTCGGAAATTGTGCTTCGACTTCCTGCTCAGTATAACACAGGCTTCAGTGTTCATTGTCTGCTCTTTAAGTACAAATTGCCTGTCTGATAGATGCGCTTCGGCTGCTAACGCTGTTAGTAGGAACGTTGAGGTATTTGGAAACAAAACCATTTCTCTTAATCATGTGTGTATTTATTAATTAGTAATTAATAAAATATTGGAGAGTTGAGTCTTCTAGGATATAACGCCGTGTAGGCTGTTGAAAGTTAACCGACGTTTCGATATTAATTGTATTAAAAATTAATGTGTTTATATATACACAATGTATGCATACACACACACATACCGCATCATGATTGGCGGTAATTTGGTAATTTTCTAAATTATACACGTGATCTTACTTTGATATTTATGTGAATTGTGTTTGTTTTGTGTCTCTTTACTTACTTTATTATTGGCCATTGGGTTGGTGAATAAGCACGTAAATACATGAAATATTAAAGTGAATTATGTATAAGACAATATAAAACTTCCGTCCGAACCAGTAATTCATAATGTCATTCACTATAAAAACCGGATACGGAAATTTTATCTTCGTACGAACATCATAGTTGGAAGCAAACTCTCGAAGACAACGCACTACGTTCTTAATTAGTGAGAGCATTGCTCTTTCCGCCAACGCAAGTTGTCAGCGTTTGTGTACTTTCTCCAGTTAACAAGATATGCTTGGAACGGACTACTTGTTTGTACATCATTAGTCTAAATAGAGAGAGACTTAACATAGGCAGTGACTTATCGGCCGGCATATTTCGCAAGTTCCTAAACAGTGTTTCATGTCCCACCACAGAGATCACACACTCCCAGGTCGACTTTTCCATTCCATAATCTATTAATAATGTGGCGTGCCGCCAGAAAGCCAGAATAGTTTAGGAGATGAGGGTTGATTTCCTAGGCAACGACCAGCGTTCACGCTACAATGACTAGCAATCTAACAGTGCAGTTTCCACAGTGACAAGAGACAATATTTCTGTTGAAACGGAATACCAGCAGACCGTTGTATAAGAATCGCCTAAACAACAAATGCGTTGCCCCGGAAATGGAAGGATATCCATGGAAACGAACATTGCCGGCGGATAGAACACATGAAACGAAACCCTTGAACAATATATTCCATAGTCAGTCCGAGTGCACGCTACAAGAGTCAGTGTAGCTCCGACGAGAGTTCAGTAAGATTCAACTATAGCAGAAGTTAGTTTGTATTCGACTCTAGCAGGAGAGAGTTCTTATCAGAGCAGAAGTGTTGTAAGACACGTCTGACGACGTTATAAGTTGATAACTGTAAGTGTGAGTGTAAAAGTGACTGTTCAATAAATATTCGTTCAGATCCGAGAACCCACACAATTTCTTGTCGCGTTTCGTAGCAAACACGCGACAATATTAAAATCTCCTCTGCATTCATCAAATGTAGGATTTTGTTTTGAATATAATAATTAAGCTTCCCTTCGGATTTCGGTGCCAAGTTCGTTGTTTCCTTCTTTCCTAAACGACATTGCGTCAGCCGCTTAAGGAATGCAGCGAAAAACAGGTTATGCTAGAGACTGAATTATAGAGGCGTAGGGTGACGTGAAGAAGCGGTAGCGATATGTATAAATTTCTGCGTTTCAGTGTGCTGTCTTGCTCGACAGTTGGCTCAGGGGTTGCTTTCCCTCCTAATTTCGCGCTGTAACCATATTAACATTGTCGCGTGTTTCCTTGGTAACGCGACAAGGAATTTACGTTGGTCTCGGATTTAAACTAATATTTTTTGGACGATCATTCTTTGCACTCATAAATACAGTTATTTGTCCGACTTTCAGGCAGCACGTCACAGAATTATTAACTGTATGATATAAAATGGTACAAACGTGTCTGCTAGTCAACAGATGACTTATAGAAAATTAGCAACTACTGCTTGATATCTGTACAAGGTTTCAGGCCGTAATGCATGTGGTTACGTTAGTCAACTTGCACATTTGTAACATAAGCGGAATAGTTATGATGGAGATTCATTTCATTCATTCATCCATCAATGGCTTTACAGCCCTTTGTTGAGCCCTGGCCTCTTCTTCAGGTTCGTAATCTTTTTTTTTTCCTTTATTTATACAGGCGGTAGACCATAGCCCTGCCGATTAAAAGTTGCGTTTTTACCCCTGAGGCCCACATTCAAGTCCAGCTGAATTCATGTGGAAATCGTAGTGGATGAAGTGTTACTGGAACGTATTTTTCTCCGAGTTATTTTCCGTTTTACCTTGCACTAACCATCATTCTACTTACCGTAGTTCCATTTTCATCTGCTACCTCGTCATAGCCCCTACCAAGCAGCACACTGTCACTCCTCTGTCTTTAATTCGAGGGCTTCTCTGCCCCGTCACTTTGCTGGTCACAAGGAACTCGATTTTTAGCCTACTTTCCTTAATTTGAAGCAGCAAAAGGGGACTTATGAGCTGACCTTGCTCTCTGTGTTGCTCCCCTAATCTTTTCCTTTCCTTTGCGGTTTGTGTCGTATCAAAGGAAAGCAGGTGATCATTCCCTGAACATCTTGTTTATATTGTGACGCTGGTGAGGAGTGTAAGCACATCTGAGGCTAAGAGGGAGTATACTCTCGTATGCTTGAATTTTCATAGAAAATAATGGTGGTTGGTAATGTGCTTTGGCCTGCTTAGGAGAGTGACATTTATCACGGTAAGGGTAATACAGATAGTTTTAGTATCTAACTGACTGCAGACTGCTCCTAGATATGTGGCCTCGGCACGGACCGCACAGAAAACACCACTTCTAACATATCTTCTATTGTTGCGTGCGTGTCTGTTGCGATGATCACGTGACGGCGACTTAGCAATTATTTGCAGAGCTGCTCCCTAGCAACAGCTGTCTCTGTTGGCTTTACAATCCTGGCTTTCAGCAGACATACCACAATATATATATAATATATGTGTGCAGTATCTGTATTAGAGGACATTCTATAGCCATGCATTTGTGTTGTGCATCTGTGTAGGTCTGTGACGTCACGCCATATCTGCTTTCCGTACTTACACAGCTTTAATTTTCAACTATACAATTAGTTTCAGCGATGTGACGGAGAAAGGAGGAACAACATGAATGAAAGGGACAAAGTAAAGGAAGAAAGGGAGTGGAGGATGAAGATACGAAAGAAATTGTTCTAACTAAATTTCGGCTGGCTTTTGCAGTAGTAAATTCTAAGCGTCTGCACCAGCAAATAATGAACATTAAGGACGGCGAGTTAATATAAAATCACAAGGTACAAAAAAACTCCGTGGTTTTAGTCCGCAAGCGAACTATACCGACCGAGCGACCTCCGCTTGTCGGCGAAGTTAGTGCATGTGGTCAGAGTTCCTGGCTACAGATCTAAATGTCTGGGTTCGATTCCCGGCGCTACCAGATTGTCTGAGAAGTAGGTGGTCTGGAACGGGGTCCACTCAGCCTCGTGAGGATAATTGAGGAGCTATTTCAAGGAAACAGCGACTCCGGTCTAGAAAACCGAAATTAACGGCTGTGGGGATTCGTTGCGCTGACAACGCGATACCCTATATCCGCTAAAATTGGCAAAATCACAAGGTACACATTTGACAAATATGTGTGAGCCTACCCAAGACTAGAGTGCGCCTATTTACGTTTGGTTTCGTAAGCAGAGATAAGATAGATGCGTAAATATCACGAAACGGTCGTGCCATGTCTGCCTCGCTTTTTGAGGTCGTAACAGTGGGCGTGTCCACATAACGCACGCTCACTCCGAATGAAATTTTCCATCGTGACTTCCAAGAATTGCCGCTTTTTCAAAACAAAGCTGTCAAAGATACCCGCTAGACCGCATGTAGGTACCGCTCCTGCTGTATTTGCCGTTTTCACCAATCCAGACACAACTTCATACAGAACTCTTACGTTCCATGAATTAATTGGACTTTCAAATCATAGCTTATCACGTGACCGCGCTCAGGTGGTTCGTCGCCGGCTTTCCACTGAGGCGACCCTGATTCGATCCCATTTCAGGTCACATACATGGTGTGAACAAGGTGGCATTGGTGTAGGTTTTCTACGAGTATTTCGGTCTCAATTCACAATTCTCATTCGACCGGCTGCTACATATCCAACAATCACCCGGGGCAGATACGGTAATTATACTAGCACCAAGAGGAATCAGTCCCACCCGAGCCCACGTGTTAAAAAATATTATCACAGATTTTGGTGTTAGAGGGCTCCCCCCCCCATTCCGACTCCAATTTTCCCACAACTTCTTGGTTTTTCCATTTGCTGCGTTTCGGGAACGTATCTCCGCGGTTGGCACCGGATTCCTGTGTAGTAAAATTAAGCATTCCCTTCGAATGTTAGCACTCAAAATATTCATACAGTTCATTTAAAGGAAAGGAAAAGAGAATGCAAAGAAGACGCAAATATTGGGTGAGTCAGCATGAGTCACAACGGATGCATCGTTGGATATGTTGTGTAACCTCTCACCTCAGAAATCATTTAAATGCTTTTGACTCACTTGCTGATTCACTATAATATCTGATATTCCTAATAAGTGAATCGCTTCCTCAGCATCGGTAACCCAGAGTGTCCCTTGCAGTGTGTCCAGGTATTACAGGCCGTGAGATCTCGGCGCATGGCAGCGCTTGTCATCGCGTCCCTGACACTCTTGCATATACTCGTACTACGTTAGCTACTTGAACTCATAGTATCTGGTGATCAAAACGTGTGGATGGCTTCATGTGGACCAGTCACGCACTGTCTTACAACTTAGTCCCTGAAGAAACTGGTTGAAAGTTCCTCCGAAGCATTGACACTTTAGCTATACTTCACTTACTCTCAGACAATCACAGGCTATGTGCGGAGCGATTTTGAAGCCTACACAATCATCTGTCCACCTCGAGCCGCAGGAATATTCAAGCAGCGTCCTCCGAAAGAGCAATACGTGAGGCCGCGCCGTAGCCCAAGCGGTTAGTTAGTTAGTTATTGGAGAGGGTGGGTTTCCCTATGCACTTAGACCTGTATTGGTCCATTGTGCTTCCCTCTATGATTTCTACCAGTCTATATCCTACCGGTATTGGTGCTTACCATCAGTCCCGCCCAGCCAGCGAGACCGGCTCTACTAGCTGAGAGGTATCTATAATGCTTCCCCCATCTACCAGAGGTATTAGAGACTGCTGTTGGGCGGGAAACGTCCGTAATTTGGCTCAGTGACCTCCTTTGGAGATATGAGGTTCTTTTACGTGCCGTAAAGCTACGACACGGGACCCACAGCTTAAAGTCCCTCCCGGAGTACTTGTTCCCTGATTCTTTCCGCCCTTAAAAATTCGACGACCTCCGCCGGGTATTTGAACCCGCGTACTACGAGTCATGAGGTGGGAACGTTACCTNCAAAGTGACGCTGGGGTAGGTTGCAATCGCTCACTTTGTTGTTCTGTGTTGCCCCTCTCGTTCAACATCACTTGTGACTGCCTTTTGCCCGACTTTACGTCACTTATTAGATCTTTGTCTGTATCCCTTCCTTTCCCTGTGTTGTGGCTCACCTGCACCTCGCGTCTGGACACCTCCACTGGAGTTACTGTCCTCCTCCCTCTGCTCGTGGATGGCGAGACGTTAGGCGGGAAGGAGGAGAATTGTGTTTGTTGGTGCTGGTAGGCGGGAGTTCGTTCCTGTACTACCATTAGGTGTCCCGCAAGTAGGGAGAGACGGGAGTATCTGGGTTCTGCTCTGTAATGTGTAGAGATGAGTTCTTATCCCGGGTCATATACAGGCCTGGCTCAGGCAGGGCAGGAAGAACCTTACGCTTTCACGTAGTAATTATTTAATGCACTTCAACTCACTGAATACAATGGAACCCCTAATGGTTACACTTAATTATATTTAGCTTGTAATACTTTTACTGCAGGGACATAGTTGTAATTTTGTGTCTGACTTAGCCGAAAGTTGAATGAAGACTCCTTTAGGTGGAAGGCACTCTCTCTGAATCCTGAGGTCCACGAATCACAAACTCCAAGAGAAATCCACTCCTCCAACCTGTGCCATTGGTTAAGTTTTCAAACTAGGAGTTTCCCTAAGTTTGTGAATTTCCAGTCAGGTTGCTTTGCTATGTGATTATGGCAGTTGCTGACCTGACGCTAAGGTTTACAGCGACTTGATGCATTACGCTCAGGGGATGAGGCTCCGGCCCTCCCACTTCTAAGTTATAGCTGTTCCAAGCTGTCAGCTCTCAGATTCTCAAAGACTTCCCGACTTTGCTGAAACTGCCAAAATTCCAGGAAATGTACCAGATGTTACTTCCTGTCCACATAGCAAAACTTGAACTATGTCACTTCTGCGTGTAAAAGTTGGCTATCTGCCGGATCTCTTTGTATTTACGTGATATTAACTTAATATAGATTTAATTAATACAAAATAGTCCACAAAATTATGATGAACGGTTACAAGGTTTTCTCCCAGTACTTCGGTTTCCCCTGCCAATCTTCATTCCACCAAATTCTCCATCATCAGAATCACCCGGGGCAGGTGCAATAAGCCAATCAGTGGCCGCCGTGCCGAGTGGACCCAACTGGAATCCACCCCCCCCACTATTCGAATTAAAATAAATCCAATATGTAGTGTGTGTGTGTCCTTGACAAGGTGCTGCACCCAAAGGATAATGCATTGGAGGAAAGTGATCAGTAGGGCCCGGATTTCTATGACATGTTATATTTTTTTCCTAGGGTTTATTCCTATTTTTAAATGTAATTATGCA
>NW_019721526.1:2285212-2293223 GCF_002891405.2 Cryptotermes secundus
TTCAGTTTGAGTATGTCATGTTGTTAACACTGGCTTGTGAAACCTGTATTAGTTCGGTGGTTACACTGACTTTTCTTTGGTTTTACATCGCCAATTTATTACGTCATAAAAATCCACGAATACATTCTTATATTTGCAGTGCGCCGTAATAAAACAGATATCAAGAAGCAGTATAGCTCTGGAAATAACAGGGCGACATTTATGAGTCTTATGTAAGTACCATTATTATTATGCTTAGTATGAACCTAGTCACATTGTATCTGGCAGTCGGAGCAAAGAGCTACCTGAATAAAATACTGAAACCTATGGCATAGAAGTTGTTGTAGGGCTTTGCACCATGGTGTAACAAGTACATACAAACAATCTGCATGTAAGTATCACCAGAATAAACTGAAATAAAATAAATATATCTGCGGAAAGTACAGAACATTTTGTAATATCAAAGGACTTTTCAATTCAGCAACATTATAAAAGTTTAAACGTTTGTTTGTTTGTGTTAACAAGAACGCATGTAGTATTACAACCGACAACACAAGATATACGTACTCACTATAAACCTTGTGCTAATGGCTAAGGAAGAAACTGTGCTACAGGGCATGATTGATAGACTAATTGAAATTGGAAGGTGCTATGGCATGGAAATGAATGTGGAGAAAACAAAAGTAATGAAAATTTCGAGACAACCAACCCCAGTCACAATAAAGATAGACCAAAAACAACTGGAGAATGTGAAATGTTTTAAATATTTGGGTAGCTTGTTAACAGATGATGGAAGGTGTACTTGTGAAATTAAATCCAGGATTGCCATGGCAAAAGCTGCATTTAGCAAGAAGAAGAATCTTTTTACCAGCAAATTGGACTTAAATTTGAGGAAGAAACTAGTGAAATGCTACATTTGGAGCATAGCTCTGTATGGGGCTGAAACATGGACACTTAGGGCAGTAGATCAGAAACATCTGGAAAGTTTCGAAATGTGGTGTTGGAGAAGGATGGAGAAGATCAGTTGGACCGATTATGTGAGAAATGAAGAAGTGTTAATTAGAGTCAGTGAGCAGAGGAATATCCTACACGAAATAAGAAAACGGAAGGCTAATTGGATTGGTCATGTTTTACACAGAAACTGCCTTCTAAAAGAAGTTATTGAAGGAAAGATAGAGGGGCGGATAGAAGTGACAAGAAGACGAGGAAGAAGACGTAAGAAGATGCTGGATGACCTTGGGGACAGAAGAGGATACTGTCATTTGAAGGAGAAAGCTCTAGATCGCATTAAGTGGAGGAATTGTTTTGGAAGAGACTGTGGACCTGTCGTCTGACAGATTCCTGATGATGATGAAACGTTGGCCAAGGCAGGGGATGAGCGAGCAGTGGAGCTGATGATGGCCTAAAGGCCATCTACTTACATGTAGTAAGTAATGAAATGGCCGCGCCGTAGTTGAGGCATTGAGTCGCCGGTTCCTCACCGTGGCGGCGGTACGGGTTTGAGCCTAGGTCAGGTCATGTGGGATTTGTGGTGGACAAGTGGCACCGGGGCAGGTTTTTCCGTAGTGCTTCGGTTTCTCCTGCCAATTTTCATTCCACCAACTGCTCCACATTCTTCATCAACTATAATATATTATATATTATTCATATTATTCGGGGCTAGTACAATAGGCCAAACAGTGCAAGACGTACCGAGTGGACTCAGTCTCACCCCACTCCAAGATATTAAGAAAAACTAGTAAATAATTAATGTTTAGTGTATTTATACAGAACTTGTCCCGACGGAAATAAATACAACTGCGGCTTTTCGTGTTTTACTCAGACCCTCCAGGCAAATGTCGGGCTAGTACCTCATTCTACCACGGCCGCTTCCTTCTACGGTCTTTGCAGTTAATTGTAGTTGACGTATTGTTCAAGCTACTGGAAGTATTGTTTAAAGAAAAAGCTATTCCTGTAACAGGCCTTGGACGCCCATAGGGTTGTGAGACATCGAGGCTCCCACATCTTGTAGACAGTTCGCTCATAGACGGCTGTAAGGTTGTCAGCCTTACGTGCCGGCCGCCCTTTCCGTCCCCGGAAGATTCCTGCACCTCAGTTCTGTTAGAGGGTGAGTTGACCCCAGGGCCATAGTGAGGCTGGAAGGATTAGGTCAATTGTAAAATCCAATGACCTCATCGGGATTCGATCCCGCGACCTTCCGGCTTGTAGCCGTTGCCACTGTCATGAGCTCAGTCTGTAAGGAGTTTAACCTCTACCCCATCTCCTCAACCATTAACAACACAACAATGGATAATTTTGGCACCCTGGTCCTTTGTACTGCAGAGGAGTTTACTTCATTTTCAGAGATGAGTGTACGTGAACTGGTTTATCCAACATTCTGAAAATGCTTTACGCAGGATGCGTGACATTTATGCTGGTCTTCATTAACATGTATTTCAGGTTCCTATTATTTTTCCTTGGCACTACAGCCCCAGTGGGCCTAGGCCTACCTCCATGAACTTCTCCGTTCACTTCGGTTTTTCTAGATCTCACACCTACGGTAGGACTCCTTGGGCGGGTGATCAGCTCGTCGCAAGGCCTCTGCCTGTACGCAAACACAGAAAAACGCACACACAAACTAAACATCCATTCCCTGAGTGGGATTCAAACCCACGATCCCGGTTTCCAAGCGATCGAAGACAGTACATGCTTTACACCGCTCGGCTACCGTGACCGGCCTCAGGTTCCTATTTACCTGTATGAAATTCAGGATTTAAGAGAACTTATTATTGGTTAACAGAGCAGGACCGCTTTATCATTGTCATATACAGGTCATACTAAAATACAGATCACTTTAAAATATCTGGTAGCTGTGTTGAATTGTAAGATTCCGAAGGATTATACTTAGGTCTTTTTACCATTCGGCAATAGACGTGTCTGTATATACTTCTTTGTGAAAATTTCACATGTCACGTGACAGTAATCCAACAGTTATTGCATCAAATAAAAATATTCCATTCTCGCTACATAAAGTTTCAAATTTCAACAGCCCACATAGAACTGGGTTATTGTGGCTTCCACCACATAAGTTCGCACTGTCAGAGCGGGCTAAGATTAAATGCCGCTCCAGACGACGAAAAAAAAATATGCGCATTCCAAGACAGAAAGAGATTAGCTTTCTCAAAATTTAGTCATAAATAACACGAAACTGCTGTAAACTGAGATGAAACACCTTATGGCGCCTTAACTGTTATAAGATCATATAACATATGCAGATTACTGTCTGTTAATGATCACGGTCCGGGGTCGACTCAGCTTCTAATATAAATGAGTACCAGGAATCTTCCTGGGGGGTAAAGGGCGGCCGGCGCGTAAGGCTGACAACCTTACCACAATCTGTGAGCCATTACCTAGAAAATATGGGAGTCTCGACGTCTCAAAATCCTATGGACCTTCACAGACTGGTACAGAAATGGTTAAAAAATGGCCACGTTACGAAAAAAGGAAAAGAAGGAATTAACATTCATTTAATAATGTTCCAAGAAGGGCATTGTAACATGATCCGCCCCTAAAATTCTGCCAACCCAAAATGCTGCTTTGTTCGCTTATGCTGTTGCGTCGACACTGCGCATGGTAGCCATATTTGTCTGTTTAAAGTATCGTAAATTAAAAAAAATATATATTAAATAAAGCGAGAACCCGGTCACATGCTGTTAATATTGGATTTAATGAAATCGATAAATTGTGCGTGTATTTCAATCCAAATCCTAAAGTGGATATGTCAGCCACTTCAGCCTTCCAAAATCCGAAGTAAAAAGCAAGTAAATGTAAATTTGTCCCTCTGATTAATTAGTTAAGAACTATGCCTTGAAGGCATATGGGGGAGTGGAGGTACAACTCTATAATTTTCTACCTCGGCACTAGATGGAGCAGAGGGATCAGCTTCACGCCCTGGGCGATATACCCATTGGATAGGAAGCTGGGTGGGAGAAGAGAATGGAACCCGGGCCCTCCAACCCTCATCCCGCTGCCATACCGACTGAGTTATCGCGACTCCTGAAGTAATGAGTAGGCTAAATACAAACACTGACCAGCCGATATGTATAGAAACACCGCGTTTGTCGATGTTGCCTGCACACGCGTGTTCACATTATGTATAAGGGCTATTCGAAATTGGCTGCAAAGGTATCTGGCTTTCTGCTGTTAATTGAAACTGTGATATTCTGTTAGATTTTGTACGAGTATGCATGAATTAAAAATAGATGCTTTATTGTGAAAGATTTTTAACATGCCTTCAACTGTTTGTTTTTAATTATTACACATGTAAATGAGTTAAATGCAGTATGTATAAAAATATAACTCATTTCTCCTCCGTCACAGTTAACAGATTGGTTATTATTTCAGCATACACATTTTAACCACAACGTGTTTTGACTCAGTTGTGAGAGATGAAGAAGTTTAAATACATGAATAATTTTGATGCTAGCATATTTTCATAACTATCGAATGTATCTCATACTTGAGACGAAGCTGTAATCGCCTTACACATTTTCTCCTTTACGGTGAAAACTTTCTTTGCATGAGTAGATTACGTACATGGTTATGATTCACTGTGCGTGTGTTGTTCATATGTGAGACACAGAGGTAATTATAATGAGAGACAGATGGCGTTAAAGGAGGGAAGGAGTTCAAAGTAAAAGAAATAAGGAGACTTCCGGTTAGTTTTTAACGGACAGCATTTTTATTATTACTAGTGGGGTGGGGCTAAATCCCTTGTACTGCGGCCACATCTGGCCTGTTGTACCAGCCCCAGATGATAGGTGAGGGTGATTGTGGAGCAATTCGTGGAATGAAGATGGCAGGAGAAACCGAAGTACTCGGAGAAAACCTGCCCCGGCGCCGCTTTGTCCACCACAAATCCCACTTGACCAAACCCGGGATCGAACCCGGGCTGCCGCGGTGGGGAGCCAGCGACTAACCGCTTGAGCTAGGCGCGGCCTTTGCATGAGTAGACTACATGAAGTAGGCTATGGTTATCGATGGTTATGATTCACTGTGCGTGTGTTGTTCTGATGATGTGAGACATGAAAGACAGATGGCTTTGATCGCAAGTTTATACACATTGTTCAGTAACACACCAAAGCTGGGCAAAGAATATGTCAGAAAGGAGGGAAGGATTTGAAAGTAAAAGAAATAAGGAGACTTCCGGTGAATTTTTAAATGACTGTAAACTACACGTAGTAACTTAAAATATGGGTCTACTTATCGTTAAGATGACGGCTTATGACTTTAATTTGAAATAGCGTGCTTGTGACTATGGAGAACGTTTAACCAAAACCACTGGAGAATAAGAGTGATTCATGGCTCTTTCCTTTGCGTTTGTACCGCACTGTTTTTGTAATACTGTTGTTATTTTTATTTGCATAACTAACACAAGGCCAACAGATATCTAGCTATGGCTCTAGAGCCCTTTGTTGGACTTTGGCCGCTTTTCAGTTTCTTAATCCAATGCACACTCGGTACGGCTCCTTGGACGGGGAATGAGCCCATAAACGTATACAGACATTCATGCCTCGGGTGGGATTCGAATCCACGACAAAAATGTTCGAGTGGGCGAAGACTGTTCATGTCTGAGACCACGCGGCCCCTGCGATCGGCGGATATTAGATATAGGGAAAGCAAAATCATTTTATTGCAGAGTAAGTACACCCACCTGGTGTACACCTTTTCAGTCTCCGCCTTTGTTTCATATAGACTAAGTGCATTGAGGTATGTAGTTCATGGGTAGCGTTGTTTTTTGAGGCACTGTTACAAGCCGGAAGGTCGCGGGATCGAATCCCGATGAGGTGGATTTTTTTCAATTTACCTAATCCTTCCAGCCGCACTATGGCCCTGGG
Organism: Cryptotermes secundus; assembly: GCF_002891405.2. Lineage (NCBI taxonomy): Eukaryota > Metazoa > Arthropoda > Insecta > Blattodea > Kalotermitidae > Cryptotermes > Cryptotermes secundus. The sequence continues at coordinate 2,291,068 of NW_019721526.1, forward strand.
GACGACTCAGCCTCTAACATAAATGAGTACCAGGAATATTCTTGGGGGTAAAGCGCAGCTAGCGCCTAAGGCTGACAACCTCACCGCCATCTATGAGCCGATTGTCTACAAAATGTGGGAGCCACAAACCTATGGGCCTCCACGGCCTGTTACAGGGATACCTTTACTTTTACTTTTTAATTACCTTGTATGGACTTCTTAATTTGTGTTCGATCTATATACATGAATATATTTTACCTTGTGTTGTTGAATGCATGCTTCAGTCATAGTGCCATTACTTGTGCTCCTACTGCGGCGTTCTCACTGCGGTCCGTGTCGTATCCTGATGCATTATATCGCTGCACGTCTATTCCGAACGTGTAAATATGTATAAAGATCGCTTTTGTCCAAAACGGAAATTGGCAACATGGAAAGCGCTCGATATATGTTTTTTTGCGTAATGATGTTAATCTGTGAACCATTGTGGCTTGGCACGTGAAGCTCTGTATATTGGACATTATAAATATGTCAGTAATTTCAGAACTAATTATTTCACTGAAGAGTATGAACATGGCTGTGGTGACTGTTCAGGGGAAACTGAAACGGATACAGCGATGCAACTGTGTACACTTGGTCGTCGACTTACGACCACAAAAGAACGAAGAATAAAAGATGATTAAAATGTAAAAGTTTTTAAAGATAAATTATAAAAATGATGAAAAGATTAGAAGGGTTAAAAAATACTGTTAATAAATATATGGCCGACATACGACCTCTCAGTCAGAACGGAAGTCAGTCGTAAGTCAACGACCAAGTGTACTCTGTGGATGAGTGGGATTCGGTTTGACTCCCCATAGGGTCCTTCTCTTTGCCATCCACTGCAGACTGGTTGCAGGGCTCATTCAGTCTCGAACGCAATGAGAAGCCTGTTGAGGATTTAAAAAAAAAAAGTCAAATTGGTCGGAGCGTGAAATTCACTACTCAGCTCCATTCAGTGCCAAAATGCAAGAGTGCCTAGAGCTTTATCTCAGTGTTCCCCTACTCCGTAATGACGTAATTCGTAGGCACAGAAGTTATTTAAGCTTTTTCCTTAACGCCTACATTGGGTAGTATTCTATTTGCTTATGATTTGTTAAATCCGAAATAATCTCCTTTCAATAATTGTCAGATGACGTCAGAGACAGCGATGTGAACTTGTAAGACTAATAGTTTCTGCATCACTTCCTCCTCAACCCCACAAAAAATTGCCATAACATCTAGCTCCTTGGCCTTTGTATTTTCATTTCCATACTACTTGGTTTATCGGGGTCATTTATTGTATAATTTTCTTATTCTTGCAACACAGACATAACCACATATCAGAGTGAATAATATTCGATAATAACCAGCGTTTCACATTTCGTGCTCATGTAATTTTTGCTACTGACGTCAGTGTTTTCGTTGTTAGTATTAGAACAATTAACTATGGCAGCGCCATGTCCCGCTTGGAGCACATCCTGTGAGCACTGACGTCATAACGCTGAACCTGCTGGTGTGGACGCGCTGGCCGCTCAACAAGTTCCACACCCAACTGAATGTTTTCCAGCAATGAGAGACTACTCTGTGTAAAGCATAATACATTTTGCATTTATGTGCAAACCGGTTCTCTTCTCCATACAATAAATTACGAACATTACTTACACGATATACTACTTGAGGTGAAGGTAAACAAATGGATAAATTTGTCCATGTGCTTAATTAATTAAGCGCCACGCCACGAAGACACATAGAGGAGTGGAAGTATAGCTCTGTCATTCTTGACTTCGGCACTAGATGGAGGTGAGAAGTCAGCTTCATGCCCCGGCCGCTTTACCTCCGGGGAAAGAGACCCCAGCACAGAGTGTACAGGAGGTTTGTCCGCTTCCAGGTTCGCTCTGGACGACACTATGGAGTAGAAAAGAATCTCGTGCTTCTACCGGGAATGGAACCCCTTCCGTCCAGCTCTGAGTCTGTCGCTAAACCGAATGAGCTCTCCAGGAGATTCAGGGTGCTAATATAACTTGAGCGTCTTAACAATTTCAGTAGACATTCAGCAGGTCGCAAAGTATTTCAAAGTAATGATGAACTATAGATGATATAATGATACAAACTCCGTCTCAAGTGCAAACAATATATTTTGTGTCTTTGATCTTGCTCCC
>NW_019721526.1:2295430-2343247 GCF_002891405.2 Cryptotermes secundus
ACCTTGCAGTTAGATCCTATATACAGTATTGTGTTCATATAACAGACTGTTTCCAAGATATGACTACCAAGTACTTCTTGAATGAACGAAACACTCATTTGACGTGCACTGTATACCCATTGCCAATCTTCTTGCTTGCTATCTGTATTTTGTCGTCACATGTTATTCGTGTATGATGATATTATCGTAAGTATGGTCTGTATGCTACTGCCTGGACTGCCGGTGGATCGAAATTCGATTCCAGACAGGGCCAAGAGATAATTCTCTTCACCACATTGTCCAGAAGGGCTGTGTGGTACATTCAGCCTCTTCCTCATCTGTCACAGGGGGCTCTTTACCCGGGAGTAAAGCAGCCAGGGCGAGAAGCTAGCCGCTCACCTCCTTCTAGAACCGAGATACCAAGAGCATGGATATATACGTATATTTCTCGTCACCCACATTTATCCATGGCGAGGTGTTTAGTTAAACATGGGAATAATTTTATCTTTACAGTGCTGATAATTTTTCAGCACTTAGTCCCGTCGTAACGGCCGCGCCATAGCTCAAGCGATTAATCGCTGGCTTCCCACCGCGGCGGCCCGGGTTCGATCCAGGGTCTGGTCAAGTGCGATTTGTGGTGGAAAAGTGGCGCTTTTCTCCGAGTACTTCGGTGGCCGCGCCATAGCTCAAGCGGTTAGTCGCTGGCTTTAACCGCAGCGGCCCGGGTTCGATCCCGGGTCTGGCCAAGTGGGATCTGTGGTGGACAAAGTGGAGCTGGGGCAGGTTTCTTCCGAGTACTTCGGTTTCCCCTGCCAATTTTCATTCCACCAGTTGCTCCACAATCACTCTCACCTATCATCTGGGGCTGGTACAATAGGCCAAAAGTGGCCGCAGTACAAGGGACTTAGTTCCACCCCACTAGCATTAAAAAAATTAATTAGTCCGGTCGTAAGGTTTCGAAACTGCACGAGCTGGAAGAATGTAGCGCCAGATGTAAAGGTGTAACTGGATACACACGGACATCACGGGTGGCCATGTAATACCGGCGTCTGTCTCCACCTGGCGACGGCTGGTGTAATGAATGCCTATGCTGTTCGAATTATTCATACAGAAGTCTACAAATACAGACAGATGCACAGGTAACAGAAAATCAGGCATACTAATGCTTGTCTCTTGCACATTAATTTTAGATTTTATTCTCTCATTTCTAGTGGGGGAGGGGGGTAAGTGGCAAAGGCTAGACGTATTTGAGACGACGCCGGTTTCCAGGCAGCATTCAGCCACGTGATGACTAATTAATTTTCTAGTTTATGTATTCATTCGTCTATCTCTGTATCATTCTACTTCCGCAGGAATTTGTCTCTCATCTTGCATATCCACCCGGCACAGCGTCATCTCTCAAGGCAGCGTCTAAACGAGCGCACAAAATGCGTCCGTTCTAACGAACGTACTTTGCTGAGGACACCACACAGCTGCAGAATGCGGTGCGTAGTTTTTTGTCTGCAATGGAGCCAGAAGAAAGCGTAACATTCGCCTCTCTTGTTTATTTCTACAACGGACGCATTTTGTGCGCTCGTGTAGACGCTGCCTGAGAGTAAGCAAGTAAAGGTATCCCTGTAACAGGCCGTGGAGGCCCATAGGTTTGTGAGACATTGAGGCTCCCACATTTTCTAGACAATCGGCTCACAGATGGCGGTGAGGTTGTCAGCCTTACGCGCCGGCCGCGCTATACCCCCAGGAAGATTCCTGGTACTCATTTCTGTGAGAGGCTGAGTCGACTCCAGGGCCATAGTGCGGCTGGAAGGGTTAGGTCAAGTGAAGAATCCAATAACCTCATTGGGAATTGAACCCGCGGCCGTCCCCCTTGTAGCATAGAGCCTCAACCAAGCTACCGCGTTCCCCCCTCCCCCCAACTCTTAAGAGTAGAGAGTAGATATAAATTTAAACAGAAGGTCCGTGTGTGTCAGTAAGCAGACCTACCATTGGATTCCAGAACCAGTATGGTAGTGATAGTAATATCACAAATGCATTATGTTCGTCTCAAGATATCTCGCTAAGTAATTGTATCACAAACAGCAATAAATTGAAAATGTATTCCTAAATTAATTGTTATAATGGAAGTGTTCAGGCACGAACATTATGAAGTCTCTTTCAGCGGTGTAAAATAAATAATAATAAAATTTCCGGTAACAGAAACTAAATATTCAGGACCGCTAGCACCAAGTGTGCAGTCCAGAATACAGTGGAACCTCGCTTAACGAGCACCTCTCATAACGATGAATTCGCATAACTAGCAAAACAAATTGTAAAAATATGACTCNTAACCATAGAAATGAAACAAAAACTCATTGAAAAGCGAGAACAAGGTGTGAGCGTGGCTGATCCAGCACGCACATACAATCGGTCTACATCAACGATTTGCACTATCCTCAAGAACAAGGACAAGATTAAGGAGACAGATGCTTCGCAGGGTGTGACAAGAATATCTACGCAACGGTTACGTATTCTCGACGATGTTGAAAGGTTGCTCCTCATATGGATAAACGAAAAGCAATTGCAAGGCGACACTATTAACGAGAACATCATTTGTGAGAAGGCGAAAGTGATTTTCGCTGACCTCGTTAAGAAGATGTCAGGATCATCAACGGCCGAAGAAAAAGCATTTAAGTGAAGCCGTGGGTGCTTCGAGAAGTTTCAGAGAAGAACCGGCATCCNTAAGGCACGGTGAAGCAGCGAGCTCCGAACTTCATCGGCGACTTCAAGAAGCTCGTAGATTCTGAGGGTTACCTGCCGCAACATGTTTTTAATTGTGACGAGGCGGATTTCTTCTGCTGTGTCGCATTTTCACCAAATTTTGAAGCGTCGGCAAAAACAAATGTCTCTAGACAGCTTTCTAGTAAAAAGGAATTAGATATGTATCGTAAATAATAAACTAATTATTTCGATTTTTGGTTGTTTTCTGCAAATTGAATTCGCATTCCAGGTTGGTTCATTCCGCATAGAAGAAAAGATGAGGATTATTCACGCTCTTTCACAATGTATATACAATTTTCTTTGAATAAACGTTATACATAATTTTTTTTTGAGTATTTCTTTTGGCATGGAACACATTATCATATTTTACATTAATTTATATGGAAAAAATTGTTTCGCATTACGAGTAAGATTCTGGAACGAATTATGCTCGTTAAGCGAGGTTCCACTGTAATTCAAATAACCACATTTTATTTTGAGAGCAATTTCCGTGTAATTCATCCTGATCTTTAAAGTGACTTCTTTCTTAGAGTTTTCCCCACCAAAATTCTATAGGCCTAATCGTTTCCTGTTGCTGCATTCAAGTTGCATGTCCAGGCAAAATTGTAAATTGTTGCTTGATCGTTAGTGTTTTTGAAAGCAATCGACACTGTAGCAGCTGTCAGTATCAAGGCAGTGAAATAGAAGGAAAAGTAATTACTGAAATTGCCCTGAATTGGTTTAGCAGATGCCCTAGATTCGTTGGTTGAATGCAGTATCAAATAAAGGGAATGAGGAGCAAACGCAAAACAACGACACTGAAAATTGCGCGTATGGGAATATGGAAAGATGAATTCTAAAATAACTAGTTTCCTGGAAACGATCAAGGAAACTCTGTAATGGAGGATCAAGAAGACAGTGGTTATCGATAACTCATAGAAGCATGAAGGAGGCCGGAGTGGTTAGGCCTTGACGGAAACGAAAATCCGATTCTCTTCTGTCTCTTAAAACGTTTGTCAGTTATTGATTTATTATGTTAACATTAAGTTGCACGCTGTCCATTGTTTTAAGTATAAGCCTATTAGATGATGCCATCAAATTCAGACAGTAAACAATCTCCATTGTCGAAAACAATATTCGTATATTTGATATACGGGCCGCGCCATAGCTCAAGCGGTTAGTCGCTGGCTTCCCACCGCGGCGGCCCGAGTTCGATCCCCGGTCTGGTCAAGTGGGATTTGTGGTGAACAAAGTGGCGCTGGGACAGGTTTTCTCCAAGTATTTCGGTTTCCTCTGCCAATCTTCATTCCACCAATTGCTCCACAATCACCCTCCCCTATCATCTGGGGCTGGTACAATAGGCCAGAAGTGGCCGCAGTACAAGGGACTTAGTCCCATCCCACTAGCAATAAAAAAATAATATTTGATATACATATAAGGTGATGTACCTAAACTAAGACGACGGACAGTGTCCGAAAAGAAGCATTTAACTCCACTGAGACTGGTATCCGCGGTTCCGCTTGTCCTTGCTCGCTGTCGCAGCGACTGGCTTCATAGCAACGGACTTCAAGTCCAGGGATGCTTCGGCGATTCTGTGCAAACAGCAGGTAGCGCGATCGATCACGCGTCCTCCACTCTCCGCCTACACGTGTGCTGTTACATCGAATTCGACTGATGAACGGGTATAGTCGCCCCGATCTGACAAGCGGTAGGCCTGCGAGAGTTGGAATTATCTGATCTTGGGAGCTCAAAAAGGAGGGCATGAACTGCAAATACTAATTCCGTCTTTTCTGTTTTTCAGATGATATCTCGTAAATAGTTAATTATTTAAATTAGAAAATAAGTATTATTTTTAATAACAATGGCCTTCTTGTACGATATGAATGATTTTACAGGAATTCGTCGCGTATTTCTCTTTTTTCATGAAGCGTAAAATGTATGTGACATGTTCTAAGCGAAATGTAGGATTCATTGAAAACGTAAAAGTAACATTTCATGTTAGCGATAATTCACAGGCACTTCTAACACTTCACACACTCTAGGATATTACATTCCTACAGTACTTTTCATGGGAGCCGGGATAGCGTAGTCTGTATAGGAACTGGCTACGGGCTGGACGACCAAGGGGACGGAGTTCGAGTCCCGGTAAAGTCAAGAATTTTCTGTTCTCCACGTCGTCCAGACCGGCTTTGTGGCCCACACAGCCTGATATCCAATAGGTGCCGAAGACTCTTTCCCCGGGAGCAAAGCGGTCGGGACGTGAAGCTGACTCCTCAGCTCCAGCCAGTGCCAAGACCAAGAAAATATGGATGTATACATTCACTTCCCCATACGCCTTCATGACGTATTGCTTAATTTAAGCACAGGGACAACTTGAACTTTACCTTACAGACTCTTCCTGGCACAGCTGAGCAGGAATAATGGAAGTTTAGAATATGAAGAGTAACAACTTAAACAATTTACAGCAGTTTCATTAGCCTTCGTATAAGGATACAGCTCGATGGTGACCTTCATGCCTGAAGCAGATACCTGAAAGTGCTTATTAAGGTGTTGTATGTACTTTGTAATAATTATGTACGAAGGTGTGTGAGACGGTAAATATTTATTCTGATTGTTAAGAACACGGCGTGAAGCTCAAATACAATATTACATTCAGTAATAGAAGTACCCAAGTTCTTCTTACTTCTCCTTCTTAGATATTTTGTCGTCCTGTAATAATAAACAAATTCTTGAATATGCATTTCTGAATTTGGATTAACAGTACATGTCACAAGACTGTTACCAGGATGGGGTGGTATGAACTGAATCGAGCTGACCTCAGGATATGGAAGAGAGGAAGGCTTTTGTAAACGCAGTAATGTTCATTCGGCTTCCATAAAATGCTGGGAAATTCTTGAGTAGCTGAGCAACTGACAGCTTCTCGAGAAGAGCTCAGGCCCATAGAGCTAGTTAGTTAAACATGAACGAACACGCTACTTTTAACCGATACTGTAATTAAATTAGCCACGTTGTGTCCCCCAAATACCTTCACAGAAACATTTTCAAAATAATGGTGAGTAGAGTTAAACTGTTTTATTTCCCCCGGAAAATTCAGAAGGAAGGAACGCCCTTTTTGAATTCGCGATAATCGCCGTAATGCGGCTAGTAAATTGGGTAGTAGGAATGGGTACACATAAATATATTTCTTACAGGACACTTAAATGAAGGTTGCAAAATATTCTGAAGTCAAGGAAATTATTCTTTCAGTTGGTCATGCATAAGTAGTTGGTAATTAGTCCTGTAAAACTGACTTTACTTTTATGGCACGATAGTCTGATGCAAGCGAAAACCTCCAGGTTTCCGGTTTTCGGAATCTTATGCATAGATATTTGGTAGGACTGTACTATCTGTACTATCGACATTATCCTTGTCAGCAACACGTCTCGATATTTCTTATCCGGTGAATAATGAAGTGGGTGTGTAGGGTTATTCTTCTGGGCTTAAGACTGTAATTTCGAGCGATTATAAACGAGCTAGTTGTTATAACGGCGAAGCTGTAGACTTGTATTTGGTAGGTATTCGGTTCGAACCTCAGCAGGGACACAGACTTGCTGATTTAGGTTTCTCGTGGTTTACCTCAGTTTCTCGAGGTAAATTCATAGATATACGTCGATTATAACACGGCTGCTTCCTTCCAGATCCCTTGTAATTCATCGTTCAGCCGACGTTACATAGATTAGATACTGACAGCATCTTTAAATAAACTACGAACAAACGGAATTAGTAGAATTACTGTGAGAGCAGAGGCTTATGTTTTTTTACCTACTGTTAAAATAAACGAAAGAGAATTTGTTAATACGCGAGCTTACAGATATGCACTTTACAGGGAGTCATCATAATACTGTGATGCATATGACCCATTGCTGGGCAGCGACTCACTATGCACATTCCAGTGAACACACAACAGTAGGGGCCGTGTTCTCAGTGGACCATGCTACAACTCGTTGCTAGGTAACACAACAGTATTCGACAAGAGAAGACGGTGTTTCCATGGAGTCCGACCCGAGTCTGTATAACGAGAGTCTGTTTGTAGCTAGGGGGATTAGAGAACGGGAATTGGGAGTTCAGAAGTTGTAAGAGAATTCATGTGGAAGAGTCAAGAGAATGGGAATACAATGGAGTACAGCGGAGTACAGCAGAATGAGAATTGAGTCAGTTATCGGTAGGAGATAGCCATTGGGAAGTTAGCAGTTGAAGAAGTAGAAGTCAGCATGTGAAGACTTAGTGTGTGAATATAAGATTTATTCACAGTGAGACTATTTTAATTCCGTTACCAGAGTACGACCCAGAAGAAAGGGAATCTTAGTCCGTGCGTAACGATGAACTGCAAATTGTGTAAATCAGCCACAGCGCTGTATTGCTTGTTGTTGTGCGTTGACTATGAAGCAGTCTTCTGAGATGTGGTACCGTGTAGGTGTGGTGTTAACCGACGTTTCGGAGGAACGTATCGCCTCCATCTTCAGGGTAGAAGGAAAAGTAAATAATCCGCAAGCGAAGAGACCGTGAGAACCGGTACAAGCAGACGGGTGTTGGAAAAAAACACAGCTATGTGTTCCAACACCAGTCTGCTTGTTCCGGTTCTCACGGTCTCTTCGCTTGCGGATTATTTATTTTTCCTTCTATCCTGAAGATGGAGGCGATACGTTCCTCCGAAACGTCGGTTAACACCACATATACACGGTGCCACATCCCAGAAGACTGCTTTCTTCAAGAAGGGAATGTTTTTGACTTGGGTATTTAAAATATTAAACATTCGTAACTGGGGGTGTCATAAGGAGCCGGGATAGCATAGTCGGTATAGCGAGTGGCTACGAGCTGAACGACCGAGAGGTCGGAGTTCGAGTCCCGGTAAGAGTAAGATTCTTTCCTCACCACGTAGTCCAGATCGGCTCTGGGGCCCATCCAGCCTCCTATCCAATGGGCACCGAAGGCTCTTTCCCCGGGGGTGAAGGGGCAGGGGCGTGAAGCTGACCACTCACCTGCAGCTAGTGCCGAGGTTAAGAAAATGTGGGTCTGTATATCCACTCCGCCATACGCTTTGATGGCGTAGTGCTTAATTAGTTAAGCACAGGGACAACTTTACCTATTTAACTGGGAATTTCATAGCGTGTTTTACAACAGTGTAAATGTGGAATCTTTCATTTCGACTGGTACCTCTACCCTTTGTCTGTTTTTGTATTCTCTTTGTAGGCTTCATATTATCGCCATTTTCACGTAGCGGTGCCAGGAAGGTGTGGAGGATGCGTATCATACACCTTGGCCTTCAGGTGACCCTGAAGATCAGGTGAACGTGGAAGCCAGTTAATGTCTCTATAGCGAGAAATAAGTCCCAGTGGACTCATCTGGAGCAGAACAGCTACGCTTATTCGTGCGGCGTGAGCAGTGGCCACATCCCATTAAAAGCATGCTGGTAGGTCACAATGATGCAGGAAATGTCCCAACATAACGACAGTCACAGCACGTTCTGCACCATCCTCAGTGAAGGACCAACAATGCCACAAGAATGTACCGTGCAGCGCGCTTTCAATTTTAAACTGTGGAGGGGGCTTTGATGAAGAGCAGGAGGGCTGTGTGGAGCCCAGTACTGGTCATTCTCTTTATTCACATAACCTGAAAGCTGGAAGTGAGCCTCATCTGACATTTGTAGTGCATTCACTGCTCCTGGAGTTTTTCACACGACGCCCAAGAACTGACTGCACAATTTTATACGGCATTGCTTATCCCGCTCACTCACTTATTGCAGAATTTTGAATGGGCAACAATGTTCATCGACGTAGTACTCGTAACATCCAGCTAACACACTTCAAGTTTATTCCAAGGAGTAAGGTTGGGGGAACACCAAGGAATCTGAAAACCGCAACGCAACTGCAGTTTCCGAGAATTGTTATCAGCCTGAGTTGAACACATGTTAATGAATGGAGCAGGGTAAATTGAGAAAACGGTAACTCAGCTCGCGGAAAGACTGAGGAAATCAACTTCAAGGCAACGGAGCATGCCAGTCTTCTCACAGTTGCGTTGCCGCGTGGTTTCCTAGTGTCAGCTGTATTATAGCGCTCTTCGGTGGTTCATTTGTTTCTTAAGATGTCACGAAAGTTGAAAGCTGCTAATTTTGTTTTTGTGCAGTTAATTGAGCAAGAGCCTTGTATATATGACAAACGCCACCCAGACTATGCTAGGCAGGTCAAAATAGATTTGGCTTGGGAACAAATTTCTAATGAAACGAAGGAGTCTGGATCCAGGTTAAGTTCTTTCGAAACAATATAAGCACCTCAGCTTAAATTGTCACAGAAGAACGGATGCACCCAATGATTTCTTTTCCTAATATTGTATTTAAACATCCTGCTACATTAATATCTCATTTATTTCACATATATTTCCGTCTTAAGTACAACTTATTACATAGTCATCCTTCTTCCACATTATATGTTTCGGCTGTATACGGCCATCATCAGTTGTCTTTGTATTGCTAAAATTGTCGCACTGTATGGCAAAATTTTGTATCGTTTGTGAACGCAATATTTCCTGATTAAAAGAAATTGACTTTCATTAAAACAAATTAATTAACATCCCAATATTTTGCTTATGGTGGTCGTCGTCGTCGTCCTCTCTTCTCACGCCGTCTCAACCAGTCTCAACTACCGCCATATTGTTACAGGATCAGTATTACCATCTTCCATTGCAGAAGGTAAGTGCACGAAGTTAAAAAATACAATCATGCATTACATCGGACGAACACACACACACTTAAGATGATGTGAGCAAATAATCAAGCATAAGTTTCCTCAGTGTACGCCTGCTAATCTGGAAACCAGTTGCCTGCCTGAAATCGACGATTTTCCTCGGAAATTTCTTTCGCGTTGCGGTTGACAGTTTCCTTGATGTGCCCTCGCCCTAGGGCATCCCGGCGATCCGACTAGCACGGATTTCGCGAAGTGGTGTTCCTTTCCCTGTTCACATTTTTAGGTGCACGGACAAAACGAGAACGTCCTCTTCGTCTCGAATCCATCACTGATCCTTTGTCACGCCAGTTTGATACCCACAATAACAGAGACCCGCGAGTAGGTGCAACACGCAATTGAACCTGTTGTCGGGAACGATGCTGCTTTGCAAGAGCCCAGAGATGGCAGTAGAGGTCAACCGCGAAATATTATTTTCATATGCAGATGATTAGATTCAATTTTCCGTTGAAGTGTGAATGCACATATGCACCTCTTAATATGATGCACTTTTTCATCAACTGTTTATTTAATTTCAAATCCCGTCACGTAGTTCTGACTCATTCTGTACAATAGTTCCTCTTAACATTGTCGTAATCCCTCCTAATCCATGGAGCAGAATACTTCGGGAGGTGATAGTGGCTCTGAAAGTTAATAATCTCCGCCTTTATTGAATCTGAAAGCTCATTACAGTTTTCACAAAACTTGCCATAAACTTTCCTGAGCCATAGGCCTATAGACCTAATCCACATCCGCACATACTCCATTTCTCCAAAATGAAATTTAATATTTTTCTCTCATCGACGCTTAAGTCACCTAAATGGTTTCTTTATTTAAGTTTTTTTTTCGGACTTAAATTCTGTAGACATTTATCATCTTGCCCCCGAATGCTACATGCCGCGCCCATTTTAACGTTCTTTACTTTATCACCATAATGATATTTGATGAGGCATGTGGTCTGAATTATAAAGGTCCTGTTTTGCAGGGTTTTCCACCTTGCTCTCATGTGCTCAGTCTTAGGTTCGAATGTTCTTCTCAGCGTCGTATTCTCTGAAATCATCAATGCATGTTTTTCCTTATGTTGAGGGACCGAGCCTGACAGCCATACAAAACGACGGCTAAAATTATGTTTCGTATAATTCATTCTTTGCCTTTTTAGATAGAAGTGAGGAAGGTACAAGATTCTGACAACAAGTATTCTCAGAATTAATGTGCTCTGAATGCCTTTGTGAACGTAATTTGATTTATTAATGTCGTTCCCAAATACGGAACTATACCACTTTCGTAGGACCTGTTAGCTACAGGCTTCTTAAGCAGCAGAACTTCCAGGATCTTTCACAAAGATATAGAAGGTTTGCGTGAACATCTTTTCTTGTCAGTAAGTGTGTAACATGATCCTTATATTTAAGTTATGTATTGAAGACACGCCCTGCATATGCATAATAAGTGTAATAATTGTCATACTAAATATAACAGCGACCACTTCTGTGGCCTAATGGTCAGAGTTCTTGGCTACAGATCCAGAGATTTGGGTTAGATTCCCGGCGCTACCAGATTTTCTGAGAAGTAAAGGGTCTAGAACGGGGTTCACTCAACCTCGTGACGATAATTGAGGAGCTATTTGAATGGGAAAGTAGCGGCTCCGGTCTAGAAACCCGAAATTGACAGCCCTGGGCGATTCGTTGCGCTGACGACGCGACACCCTCTATCCGATAAATTCGGCACTAACTTTGCCTACAAGCGGCGGTCGCTCGGTCGGTATAGTTCGCTTGCGGGCTAAAGCCACGGAGTTAAATATAACAGCAGGATCTGAAACTGATTTTTACACATCTGCTTCACTAATTTCCTCAATCTCTGCTCCTGAAGTTTGTTTAGGTTTCGTTACATTTGCAGTTTTCAGTTGTTTCTGTTTTAGCAGCAGACGGAACTTGGCTGCAGAATCCACGGTGACCTTGTAGTGCATGAGTGTTGCTGCGGAGACTTCCTTCTTTATCTGCAGCAGGCAGACTGTTAGCAGGACCTGTGACCTTTTCCTCATCATCTCAGTTACCCGTAATAATGTTGTGCGTATAGGCAATGAAGTAGTTCCCAGGAGTATTTCGTGTTTCTCTGAATCTTGTAGCTTTCTGGAACTGAAATCCTTCCCGTTTTTTATACTGTGGAACAGAAGTTTCTGCTGTTGTTCTTCCACTGAAACAAACCCTTGTCTTACATCCTGATTACTACGAATTCTTCCTTCTTATTTCCAACTTCCACCAAATTGTACCATCCCCTCTCTTTCATGTGACCTCAGACTCTCCGTTATTATCCAGTAGAGTTGCCAGAAAGAGGAAACTTACGTTCTGTTTCAGAAAATACGTTCCTTGCGTGTATGGGATAATATCAGCAAACCGGCCACAAGAATCAGACCTAGCTACTACAGTTCTCTTCCTCAGGTTTAGCAATGTACACTTCAGTACTAATGCAAAAAATCATCTCAGATGATCCTAATCAGCCTCCATCTTCAGACTACATTGCCATAAAAATTCGTCTGCTATCTCCAATTCCTAAATTTTATGTCGAAATTTCTCTGCAGTAAATTAACATACTAATTTTCAGACGAGGTGTTGGCAGAGTCTGCGCTTGAAGTGTGTGCTGGAATCCTCTTGTTCACGGGCACATTCAGCTCTACGAAAATGAAGATCCTTATCCTCTTCAGCTTTCATTGTCTCATTATCAGCACAGTTAGTGATTAATAAGCGGCCTCCGTAGTCTAGAGGTAACGTTCCCACCTCATGACTCGTAGTACGCGGGTTCAAATAGCCGGCGGAGGTCGTCGAATTTTTAAGGGCGGAAAAATTCAGGGAACAAGTCCTCCGGGAGGGACTTTAAACCGTGGGTCCCGTGTCGTAGCTTTACGGCACGTAAAAGAACCTCCTCATACCTCCAAAGGAGGTCACTGAGCAAAATTGCGGACGTTTGCCGCCCAACAGCAGCCACTAATACCTCCGGTAGATGGGGAAAGCATTATAAATACTTCTCAGCCAAGTAGAGCCGGTCTCGCTGGCTGGGCGGGACTGATGGTAAGCACCAATACCGGTAGGATATACAGACTGGTAGAAATCATAGAGGGAAGCACAATGGACCACTACAGGTCTAAGTGCATGGGGAAACCCACCCTCTATAATAACTAACTAACTAGTGATTAATATCTGAAATCGAACGAATGCATTACGTATGCCTAAAGTTTGGTGACAAGAATGATCATTAAATCACACAAATACTTGTCGGAACGCTGACGACGTCATAGGTTCCTCTGAATTCTCCGTAATTTTTCAACTTACATCAGATACATTTTCTCTGTTGTCAAAGAGGAGTCGGGATAGCTCACCCGGTACAGCTATAGCATGCAGGCTTGAGTAGAATTATTCGCGAATTCAAAATTTCGAACTTCTCACCAGATCCATATAATTTTAAACATCCGAATTCGAAAATTCCCCAAAATTTCAAATAATATGTTTTTTCAAGGAATTCTACCATTTAAGTTTTTTTATTTCTCTGAAAGTTTCAAATTCTTGAAGTTCTAAAAACCTACTTCCAACGTATCGAGAGTTTTTTGTTCTTTTAGAAGAAAGCAAAGTGGTATTTTATTCGAGGTCATTACGGACGGAGCCGATGTGGCAGCATAACGTGACTTGACCATGTGCGACAAAATTCTTCCCGGATATAGGCGTGTATATATAGGACGAAGCGCTTTTTGCTCATACACCAACCTATCCTAATCTAATTTAATCTAACCGAAACTAACCTAATTAACCTAGTCTAAAACAACCTCACCAAATTTTTTTAGTGCATCGGGGTGTGGGGGTTTGCAGGTGTTCAGCAGTGTGTTCATGTGACAAACTCTGTTAAATGTTACAATTATACCTCCCACCTCATGAATTTGTGCGTCCACTGAAATGCTGCAGCTCATTAGGGGAAACTGAAATTTGTGGAGATGAGGCGACCGTCAACGGCATAGCAGTCATACAGATTTCCGTGAAAGTCGGTCACGTTATTAAAAAAAAATTCTTTTATCGTCAGACAGGCATTTACTACGCAGTATTTTGATCTCAAGACCCCAATCCAGTTCATTAAATTGGTTCTAGTTCTATAAAAGTAAAAGGAAATCAAGAGAAAAATGTATCGAGAGATTTTCTCTTCTTCTTCTTATCTCCTTTATTGACAATCAGATACTACAGTCTTTTAGTCAGTTTGCTGTCTTGTGTACAATTAGTTAAGAATTATACACTTCGGTGGCTTGAGTGGGTCACTTCCATCGACGCGTCCCTCATTTTTTTAGGTCTTCTGGTCACTTTCGTCCAATTCTTCTGTGGTCGTGTTGATGTAAAAGCGGTTGGAGCAGTGGGTTGGATGGTTAGCTAATTTGCCGAAGTGTTTGATGCTGCGTTCTTTGATGACTTCTGTGACGTGTGGAATTTTGAGGTCGGTGTGAATGGTGTGGTTAGACACGTACCGCGGTGCGTTTACGGTGAGACGAAGAATTTTTGATTGGGTTCGTTGGATGAGATCTATGTTTGTTTTACTGGCGCATCCCCAGAGTTGGGTTCCGTATGTCCATATTGGCTTGATGACTGCTTTGTATATTAGCAGCTTGTTGTCAATGGACAGGTGTGATTTTTTCCTATGAGCCAGTATAGGTCTTTGATTTTTTGATCCATTTGTTTTCTTTTCGTGAGGATGTGTTGTTTCCAGTTGAGCTTGCTGTCAAAGGTAAGTCCGAGATAGTTTGCTTGATTTTTTTTTATTGGATGGTATTGTGGTTTATTTGAATCGGGGGGCATTTGCCTTTTCGAAGCATGAACGTTATTTGAATGGTTTTGTTTAATTAACTTTGATTTCCAATTTTGTAGCCATTTTTCTATGAGTATGAGGTGGTTCTGTGGCGAAGATAGCCGTGTCGTCGGCAAATGTCCCCAAGAGTGTTTTATGGGATGTGGGAAGGTCGTGAATGTATCGAGAGATTAAAAACGATATGAAATGAATCGATATTTGTCAGTTCAATGTATCTCATTATGTCGCCATCACAATTTCGATGTTTCAGTGTGCATTTATTGGCCTCTGTGATCCCACGAGACGGAGAAACCGATTTCACATGGGAGGAAAATTGAAACACGCTGCGTTCATTTTATATTATTGCGCATGTGTAGACGACAATTCAGCTTAATTACGGGCAAATTTTGTTATAATTTTAAATGTAGTATACTCGTATAACATCTACTCAGATATGTATTATGGGTTTCAATCAGCGCAAAAACCATGAGAAAATCTTATTTTATACATTTCATGTGTGTCTCGTCTTTAACAGATCTAAAGTTTTTCCCCAAATCATATAGAAGGGTCTACATACGAACGAACAGATTTAATGCAGACAATCTGCGGCGTAGTTGAACGTCTTATAACTAACTTTGTGTATCGTAACCATTTCAAGGGCCGGTCACGGTAGCCGAGCGGTCTAAGGCATGTACTGTCTTCGCTCGCTTGGAAACCGGGATCCTGGGTTGGAATCCCACTCAGGGCATGGATGTTAGTTTGTGTGTGTGCGCGCTTGTCTGTGTTTGTGCACAGGTAGAGGCCTTGCGACGAGCTGATCACCGGCCATGGAGTCCTGCCGAATGTGTAAGATCTAGAAAAACCGAAGTGAACGGAGAAGTTCATGGAGGTAGGCCTAGGCCCACTGGGGCTGTAGTGCCAAGGGGAAAAATCCATTTCAGAACACAGAGAGAAAAAGCGTTCCATCGAAGTAATTGTATCATGCTGTATGCAATGTGTAAACAAACTTTTAGCACTGTGCCGAACATTGAGTAAACCCGTCCAACAGTGTTAAGTTCTCAGTACCTCCAACTCAATTTAAATTATTTTTAAATGGAACCAGAAGGTTCATTACCGTGGTTCATAAGAGCCCTCTACTGGTCCCTATCCTGAGCCAGATCAATGCAATCCATACCATCCCATCCGATCTCTCTAAGATCCATTTTAATATTATCCACCTACCTACACCTTGGTCTTCCCAGTGGTCTCTTTCCTTCTGGCTTTCCCACCAATATTCTATATGCATTCCTCGTCTCCCCCATTCGCGCTATATGCCATGCCCACCTCATCCTCCTTGACTTGATCATTCTAATTATTCTTGGAGAAGAGTACAAGTTATGAAGATCCTCATTATGCACTTTTCTCCAACCTCCCGTCACTTCATCTCTCTTCGGTCAAAATATTCTTTTCAACACCCTGTTCTTGAACACCCTCAGTCAATGTTCCTCCCTTAATGTCAGATACCAAGTTTCACACCCATACAGAACCACAGGCAAAATTATAGTTTTGTATATTCTAATTTTTATGATTGGGGCAGCAGACAAGAAGACAGAAGGTTCTGGACTGAATGATAGCAAGCATTACCCGAGTTCAATCGCCTCTTAATTTCCTCCTGAATTAAGTTTTGATTTGTTATAGTCGTTCCCAAATATCTGAACTGTGTCACATTTTCAAAACAGTTTTTTTCTATCGTTGTCACGATTTTGCCCTGAATTCTGGTGACGAGACAGCAACATATTCTTAGTTTTCTCTGTGTTTACTTCTAGACCAACCTCTTTACTTGCGTCAGTTAAAGGTTTTATATTTTTCTTTATGGTATCTACATTATCACCCTGTAGATTCACATGATCGGTATAGACCAACAACTGATGTGTCCCGTTTAATTTCAGTCCCAAGTGGTTTCCCTGGACCTTCCTAATGGCATATTCTAAAGCAATGTTGAAAAGGAGTGGCGATAAAGCATCTCATTGTCTTAGATCATTCCGGATAGGAAATTTATCTGACAAATGTTTACCTATATGGACTTTACTAGAGTACCTCCAACTTATCCTCCAGAAATACAGACTTTTGTAAAGGGCACCGGACTTGAAGAGGCTGGCTGAATAATCACACCATTTCAAACAGACGTGGATCAACCTGGAATCAGGTTCTATCATATGTTGCGTAGGCCACTTTGCGGACGAAAATTTTTGTATTTTAAATGCGTTACCTCATTTGACGCTTTTACCGACCATCGTTCATATGTCGACCAATTTATTGTCATCTGACATTAATTCTTTAGTATAATTATGTAGGCAAATGCCGTACGCAGCATCACAATGAAGAAACTAAAAAAATAATGAAAAAATGCATTCTGGAATAAGTTTACACGGAATCTAGAGCAGTGTGTGTTCTCACTGTTTATTTCTCATGAGTATAACGCGCTGTTTTCCGCTCGTCATTGTGACAGAAACTGGTTCACTCTCTGCTGTGCGTGGGGTATGCACAGGATGAATAAAAGCTAATTCTCCTGTTACGGCCTCGCGAGTTTTTACAGCTTTAAATAAATATGTATGCTGTGTGATCTCTTAAGGGACGTTTAAATATAACTCTGTTCAGCATGGAACTGTGTGCTCTAAACTGTTATTATTTTTTTTAAATACGAAAATGAGGCTACAATAGCAGTATCGGATGAATGATCCATAGAAACTATTCGGAAACGAGAGTTATGAATTTGGAGAAGATTTCCTGTTAATATTGCTCTTGGCTCTTTTCACCGTGTGGCTGGGGCAGTGTTGGCAATGTTTTACAGATACATGCTACCGTCATCTTCGGAGTCGACTGGCAACTGTATGTACATCCGCGTGGTGTAAAGACCCTAGAATGCAATAACAGCAGTAATGAAGCACAGTGACAACTTAAGACCTCTAGCATATTATGATATGTGACATACTCATGTTAGAGAAACGATAACTGAGAATAGCATTCTGGCAGACATTAGGGATAATGATACAAATATCCAAGGTGGAAAAGAAACATTGAGGCTTATGTCATGTGATACATAACCTTAATCATGAACCACGTCATTGAGGTACAGGTGTATATAAGTATTTTATTGCAAGCCTGCGCATTCATGGGTGGTATAAGATTCCCTTCTTGTTATTCTCTATATGAATACGTATGTGACGTGCGTGTTAATGTGTTACTAATCCTGAACATATGTTGTATGAAATTATTTCTCAGGTTTAAAATTGGTGGTTTGGAGAGCATAGTCACAAAATCTTACCTATACCACCGTATCATTATCATTTCAACTCCAGTGAACTGGTTTGGTCCCAGATTAAGAGACATCACAACAGCAACAGAGGTCGAAATGGGTTTGAAATGGAAGCTATATAAAGCAGGTCTGTGTGTTTGTTTTTGAGAGCTGGCTACAAAGCAGAGGCTTCGTCTGTCATATGTAATCACTTCTAATGCTAATCTTTTTTAATACTGTTGTACTGTGGACGCGATGGCACGGATCTCTCTCCCCAAATTTCAGACCATTCGAATAAAGTAGGAAATTTTGTGAGATATACAGTGAGCCCGATGCAGGAGAGTTTCGAAACAGAAACCGCTGTAGAAAATAAGGAGGCTGTGGATCTTTTTGTTATTAGCCTTGAAGAGACCTCTGAGAGAGAAAGTGATCCAGATCACTGGGCAGCGAAATTTGTTGAAATGTTTTGAGCATTAATGGCTCACAGATTTGGATTGATTCATCTTGATATTCACGCTGTCACAGATTAACTAAAATTAATATATATTATCAGTTATGCGCTATGAATATACAACTTAAAGCTTTCACAGCAGCAGAAAATAATTTTGAAAATTTCTAATGGCAAGTCAGATCTTCCTAACCACATTTTTCTTTTTTCTGTTTTATATTAGCAGTCGGCATTCTTATTGCCATACGAGTATATTTACTATATTCTGTGAGGTATGAATTTATAGTTTCCGTTCCTTTTATGCAACAGAAGAAACGTTTTGTTATGCAGCTAAAGGCATGGCTACTTCCATCCACATCCTTAGGAATGCATCAGATTTTTCTGGTAATTCCAGACATTTATACTCTAGTAGCTAGGTACTGCAGACAAATTGTAGGAAAGGGAGGCATAAATGTTTGTTAAAAAGGACATAAAATGTAATAAGATAGATATAAAATATCGCTGTAGTAAACAAAACATTGACTGCTATGCGTCTGAACCTAAAGGCTTGTTTCCTTTGTCTAATAATTTTGGGCATCCTTCATCGAACCATGGCTTATGATTCATCAGTTCATAATAACCTAGACTCTCTTTGGATGAAATTTTGATATTCTCTCTAATAGTTAACAAGCTCTATTAATATCCACCTCAGTGTCTAAGTTTTCCACAGCTGCGAACCTGAGACTTCAACGCGATACTGCTCTTTATCCTCTATCTTGTTTAATTTCTTGAGATCGAAAGTATTATTACGAGGAAGTCAAAAATGCATCGTTCTGCTGCAACCATTCTAGCACAGTGCCATTCATGTAACTGGATTCTGCCATTCGCACATTTGGCCCAGACAGTACATCTTGCTTATGCGAGTCAGGAACCTTTGACACTGGCCACAGAAGAAATGAAGGGCTACTATAAATGATTCATTCGTTTTTAAAACGCTATATTTTCCAAAGCAATGCATGTACAAATATGATTCATATATAAAAAGAACTGTAAACTCACCAAGTTTTTTTCACACTCTACAAATGTTCTATGTGTTCCCCTTGGGTCACACGACACACGTCCAGGCGGTAGTCGAGCTCGTTCCATACATTTTGTAGCATCATCCTGTCAATGGTCATCACTGCAGCATCGTTGCGTTCCCTCAGCTCTACTAGTGTGGGTACGTAAACACGATACTTAATGTACCCCCAAAGGAAGAAGTCACAAGGCGTTAGATCAGATGATCTGGGAGGCCAAGTGAACAGAACTACGTCATCCTCACCAACACGACCAATCCAGCGATGCCGAAGGTAGCCGATACTACCGCAAAATGCTTTGTTTGCATGGCGGTTCTTTTCCGTACTCTCTTTTGAATGCGCGTTGCACTGCTATAACAGACAAACATCTCGCATATTCCAGCAAACAAAAACTATTTTCTTGCTTTGTCGCCATTTTGTAAAGGCACTGAATTCATGCTGCCAACTGGTGAACATAATACAAACGAGGTGAATTTACGGTTCTTTCTATATATCAACCATATTTGTATGTGTGTTGCTTTGGAAAATATAGCGTTTTAAAAACGAATGAATCATTTATAGTAGCCTTGTATTTGTATACACGCCGGTAGCACTACAGCAGTCAACAACTGCCGCGTTCTCTACACGTTCTGAATTGATTTTTTAATTTATTTTTTCTTTTTTGAGCAGCGGTTATTTTCGGGAAAATTGTCCGTATTAAGTTCAGTTTCATCCAGCTGAAGAGATCCTCGGGGTTTTCTAAATGTTCTCTAATATCCATGATATGTATACAGTGGCCGTCTTGTAGTGCAATCAGTTTCACCTGTCACTTCACAACATGTTTCGGCAACATAGTGCCATCATCAGTTGTCCCTGATTATGGCATGAGGGCAAGCAATGCAATAGATTGACATAATTGGGACACCTGTTGCACTATGTTGCCGAAACATGTTGTGAAGTGACAGGTGAAATTGAGTGCACTACAAGACGGCCACTGTATACATATCATAGATGAAAATCAGTGCAACAGGACGCTAAAATATAACTTCTCTAATATCTTTGGTACAGCCTAATTACTCTTCTGCACCTTCCCTATTCATCCATTCTGTCCTCGTCTCTGCTTACATCTCCGGCTTACTGAGTGAAATATGCATAATCTTCTTTAATAATGTAGTGAAACAATCTCCATTAGAGTTTTATTTATTTCTGAATGGACTTCTTAGGCTTCGTTCTTCAACGAAGATGAATGCTTCCCTATGAACTTGATGTGCCCTACAGCCAAAACCTATTTTAATCAAGTCCATTAATTTATAGCGCAAGTCTTCTGTGTCATAAAAGCTATTGTACGACCAGGCCCTGTGTTCGACATTTCTTCACTTGTATCATTTTGGAAATTTTACAGTAGACGACCTTCTTTAGCAGAATTGTGCAGGAGAGTATTTCGAATTTTGAACAACCCCGATTCAGCTCGAATGCATATTTCCTCTTATTCCTTTGATAACAGAATTCTTCGTTGCCTGTTCTGTCCACAGTCAGTATGTGCCCTTCCTTTATATGTTCTAACCATCTGAAATAGAACAAAATGTCATTCAGTAGTCACAGATTCTGCCGACAGGTGACCGATGTAGCCCTACCTCAGTGACCACGGTGTCCCTTAACAGTGAAGTAGCTGCAGCACTACGGCTGCTAGCGGGAAGGTGCAGGCAGCCTCGCCTGGCTCGTTCTCATTTATTGTTTTACAGGATTGCCGAGAATTAGTGCACACAAACAATTCTACTGAGAAAATAAACGGACCCACAAGAGTACGGGTTTCGCGACACGGCAGAGTAACTGTCAATGTCTTACGTGCGATAATTCTTATATCTAGCGCACGTTACTGTGCGCATGCGTCAGTTTCAGAGAATTTGAATACGGGATAGATATTATGTGAGCAGCAAAGGGAGCACAAGCCGAAGTCCAGTGACTTGGTCAAAGGTGGGGGAAAAGAAAACTTTGTGAGTAAATGTTTCATGTCGTGAGAACTGTACTTTCCTAGCTCTGTTTATTTTCCCAACAAAAATATTTGAATTGTGTGTACTCTTTCTTGGACGTTCTGCATATGCAGTGATATAGTGATACAAGTAACTTAAATATTAGAACATACGTTACAGCATATATTGCAGTTTATTTGCCTTACACAGGTGTTGAATGGAAGCTGAAACCACATAAAAACAAACAAACTTCGTGGTTTTACTCCGCAAGCGAACTATACCTACCGCGACCGCCGCTTGTCGGCTAAGTTAGTGACAACTTTAGCGGATAGATGGTGTCGCGTGGTCAGAACAACCAATCCCCACGGCGTTTAATCTCGGATTTCTAGACTGGAGCCGCTATTTCCTTGAAATCGCTCCTCAGTTATCTTCGTGAGGCTGAATAGACCCAGTTCCAGATCCACTACTTCTCAGAAAATATGGTAGCACCGGGAATCAAACCCGGACCTCTGGATCTGTGGCCAGGAACTCTGACCACTAGACCACAGAGGCGGTCCAAGATGAAACCACATGCTTTCAAATACACAATTAGCTAAAACACAGTGTTGATAATTTCAAGAAAGAACGTTCAGCGCGTTCTCACAACAGAAGGTCGCTGACTGCAATGGCGCCAGCATGTTTGACCAGTCTCGCAAACTGCGCAATGCAGAAATTTGTTAGCTTGTTGGGAATAGTCCCTTGGTCAAAAAAGTACCGTCGCACTCAACAGTTGAAGCCTAATAATGGTTTGCCTTCCCACGACATGGAACAAGAGTATTATTAAATGTGGGAGCCTCGACGTCTCACAAAGCTGTGGGCCTTCAGGCCTATTGCAAGGATAGCATTAAATTTTGTAATTTCTTGGGGTGGGGTGAGACTTGGTACATCGGCCACTAATTGGCCTGTTGTACCAGCCCCGTGTGATAGATGATGGATGTGGAGCATAGATAGAATGAGAATTGGCAGGGGAAACCGAAATACCCGGAGAAAACCTGCCCCAGTGCCTCCTTGTACACCACAAATCCCACATGGTTGACCTGGGCTCGAACTGGAGCCGCTGCGGTGGAAAGCCGGCGACCAACCGCCTGAGCTATGGCACGACCAGGGATAGCCTTACCTTTGCCACAGACACTCCGACCATGAATACAAAATTAAATTAAGTATATCTGCAATAGTTCATACTATTTTCATTATACAACAGATGTTAAACTCGAATATTGTTTACACGTTAATGTTCATAGTTCCTGTTACATGCTACAAGTGAAATTTCAGCTTCTAGTTCTGGCTCCGACCTGGGGCACTGGAAGTGTATTACTGGATCTCACTTAATTTCTGATGGGTGAAGTTGGACTAAGGAATGCTATCAATGAGAGATGGATTTTACGATACACAGATCAGCAAACCGCATGTCCTAAACTATTCTGTTATTTCCCGCGTTACAAACAGTTTAGAAATCCTGAACCTTGCCTCATACTCCGTACTTTAGCGCTCTTTGTCTACTGCCGTCCTTCATGCGGCTGACGGTGGACGTCAATACGTTTCTTTCAGTATCGCATGCGTCGCTTGTTTGGAGTCTGTTTGGAATTGCTTCGTCTATAGTTAAGTTAAAACATAAACCTTACAGAACCTTTCGCACTCACAAGAATAACCACTGTTACAGGATAGCATCGTATAAATTACCAGTGTTGATATCGAACCCGGTTACATATATCATAAAAAGATAAGGTAAAGTTACCCCCTGTGTTTAATTACTTAAGCACCACATTATGATGACGTAAGGGGGACGGAGCTATTGCTTCATCATTCTTGTCCTCCGGTACTAGATTGAGGTGGGTGGTCAGCTTCACGCCCCGGCAGCTTTATTCCCAGGAAAGGGACCTCGGTACCCACTGGATAGGAGGCCGGCCCAGACAATCTACCCCTGCCGGAAAACGAACCCTGGACGTCCAGCCCGTAGACCGTTGCTATACCGACTGGGCTATTTATACTCCTAATAATGCCATGTAATACATTAATATTGACGTCCATTTCGGCTACAGGCTATGTTAATATGCATAAGCCTACATAATGATATTCATGTAGGACATACAATATCCAGTTCTAAAGCCTGCATAGTTCATGTCGGTCATTGCATACCCGGCTCTGTGGCGTATGAGCGGTATATGATGACGTCACGAAAGTGTGAACAGAAGTGTAGTCTTTTCGAAAGCCTTCACGATACTACTCGTTGTTCATAAAACTAACTAGCCTTTTTGTGCGTCCATTCTTGCAGTGGCTGTCCAGTTCTGGTGGTGAAGCATCATTAAACAAATGTATTATAAAAAGTAGTGCACAAGCACAGAACTATATAAATACTTTAGCTAGTTCATTATATCACACGATGTGCGGAAAATATTTACACGATGAACACTCTAGTGTAATACTCTCACTTTCGCATTTCTTTTCCAGAATCTTTGCTTCTCATCGGAAAAACGAAACTTGTTAAGATGCATGACATAAGTGTAGGTCTGTGTGCTTGTGTAGTTTTGTGTGCTATGTTTTGTTTGAGTGTGGTGTGTTATTTTGTGTGATGTGTGTTATTTGTGTGTTGTGTCTTATTGCATTATCACTGCCACATGGTAAAAATGCATTTGCAGTTTTAATAATAATAATAGCAGCAATAATAATAAATATGTTTCTATGTACATCTGTCGAAACAGTACAAATTAACTATTTAACCATTTGGAGCGCAGTACGTGCTATATGTACTACTTGATTTAACTTCAAAAAGCTCTCCATTTTGCCCACAGAGGGTATGTATATATTTCTTACGATTTTTCGAGTAAACAGCGATTATTTGCCTAAACTGCGTATACCTGCTGGTGTTTGTCAGGAAGACATTCTGAGAGATCGTAACTGAATTTCTGTATGTTATTTAGATTAATTTCAGACTGAATCGGCAGTAGTTTCTTTCTTAAATTAAGAGATTATGCCATGAAAATTTTCAACCTAATGTTACATATTGTTGTATTTATACATCCTGTTGAATCAATATATCAGTTATTTCATACAATATATATACGTATTTCCGTCACTAATGCAACAAAACCGATTACAGTGGCCGCGCGGTCTAAGGTATGAACCGTCTTCGCTCGCTCGGACGCTGGGATCATGAGTTCGAATCCCACTCAAGGCATAGATGTCTGTCTGTGCGCTTATTCTGTGTTTATGTTGTCCTTTGTGTAGGTAGCGGCCTTACGAAGGGCTGATTCCCCGTCCAAGGAGTCTTACTGACTTTATAAAATGATTACGAAACTCAAGAAGAGGTCAGAGCCCAACAAAGGGCTGTAGAGCCACTGATGAATGAATGAATGCATCAAAAGGTTATTTTTTTTTNGACAAACACAGAAAAACGCAAACAAACATCCATGCCCTGAGTGGGATTCGAACCCACGATCCCGGCTTCCGAGCGAGTGAAGACAGTGCGCGCCTTAGACCGCTCGGCTACCGTGACCGGCATCAAAAGGTTATAGTCAATTTAATTCTTTATTCACTTCATATTTTGTCCATACACGGCCATCATCAGGTGTCTGTCGCCATGTTAAATAGTTGTACTCTGTTGCATGTCACAATTGCATAAGAGAAATCAACATTCACATCAACACCCACGAACTACACGAAATACGAACACACCCACGCCTCCGAAGACTGCGCTATTATGTCCCATAAGAGGATTGGAATTAACTGGTTTTATTGAATTGAATAGGGCTGATCTATTTTAAAATGTATTTTTAATTTTAATTGTAAATTGTAAATTTAGTTTTAATTGAGGAATACCGATAGCTAGCACATGGTATTGTGACATGAAGTACAGTACAACAGTTTAGCATAGCGACAGACACCTGATGATGGGAATGTATGGCCGAAACATGTCTTGAATAAAGAATTAAAGCGACTATACCCTATTGTTGCGTTAGTGACGGAAATATATCTGTTATGAAATCATAGTGTTACACATATTTAGGCATGCCATCACTGTACTCTTATTTTATGGGCTTTATGTTTATGTATTGCGACAGTTATGGAAAGATTTTAGAGCGTCTGGGTCGCATTACAGCGATAAATAGACGTACGCTTTCACGGCCGTGATAAGAAAGTCCTTATGAACTGTAAAGAAAGTAGGGTAAAATTGTAAAGAAACAAAGTCAGGTAGACTGGCAAAGCAAGATGATATTTACTGTCCAGGCATAACCTCAAACGTTTATACTGTTTAAAACATATATTAATTTTGAACGAACATCTTCCAATTGATCTTTATTAGAACGTTTTGAAAAAAGAAATATGTCCGTTAATCAAACAAACGAACTCCTTGGTTTTAGTCCGCAAGCGAATTATACCGACCGAGCGACCGCCGCTTGTCGGCGAAGTTAGTGCCAACTTTAGCGGATAGAGGGTGTCGCGTCATCAGCGCAGCGAATCCCCACAGCCGTTAATTTCTGTTTTCTAGACCTGAGCCGCTATTTCCTTGAAATAGCTCCTCAATTATTCTCACTAGACTGAGTGGACCCCGTTCCAGACCCACTACTTCTCAGAAAATCTGACAGCGCCGGGAATCGAACCCGGATCTCTGGGTCTGTAGCCAGGAACTCTGACCACTAGACCACAGCCAGAAGTTGTTAGTGGGTCACTCAGGCAGCATGCATCGTTCAGACTTTCAGACTGCACGAATGGCTCATTTACCGCAACCCATTTTCTTTCGACGTGTTCTGTGTTATCTAGACAAACCTGCTGTATATCCGGTGAGATAGAGCGCTGTTGGATCTCAGCAGCAGGGAGTCCTAAAGCCATTACATAAACACTGTACAACAAGCAATGTCTGAAAGTAACAGCTTCAGCCCCCAAACTAATCAGAGTGCTACGTCCCACGTCATCCACCAGATTAATCAAACATGGCCCTGTTTTATATTTGTCTGCATGTTCTTCCTCCTTGGCCCCACAACCCGACTCGAGCATTAGTCTCTCCATTTTAGCGATTGAAGGGGAGACATACCTCATTTCAAATAAATCTGCCACGCCATTCCTGGATCACTGGTAAAAATAGACAAAAATAAATATTCGGCCTGTGTGGCCATATAGGAAATAGGCTGAGGAGAGTTTTCACCTCAGAGAGACAACTCGGACCTAGACGAAGGAGCCGGGCCGGATAGCACATACATTTTTCTTCGTTGACATTAATGATGATTGTCAAGCCTTATTTAAACAATATCTGCTTCCGCCGGCCGAAAAAAAAAAACTAATTTATTTATTACGAAAGATATGTAACCATATGTCGGTATTATTGTCTATGCTCAGCTTACAGGATGATATCCCACCCCCTCCACATAAACCTCGACCTATTATGCTTCCCTCTCCAGTGTAGCACGCTGTATTCTGCAGTCCTGTAGCCGTTTCGAAGAATGCCGTCTTCTGGGGTGTGGCTGTAGCCACCTGCACACGCTGGTTCCTCGCTTGCGGATTTTTTACACTGAAGATGGAGTCGATACGTTCCTCCGAAACGTCAGTTTACACTAGACCTACACGGCGACACATCCCAGAGGACTACATTCCTCATAGTCACCGCCGTGAAAAACTTAAATCTTACTATAATCGTTTAGTCAACTCAAATGTTTGTAACGATAAGCGCGCTATAATCTAGAAACAAGCACTTTGTTAGGCCAGAGAGTGTGGGAAGGAAACTGCTGCCTCAGCGGCGGCTTCACAGTCTTTTCGTGACCTCAGTGAAGCGACGTGCTCGTAAATACCAACGTAAGTGTATGTTTGCTGGATCAGACAAATTTTGGGTGTAGCTGTAGCTGATGGTTGCTGATGGAATTATGTCGACATCTGAAGGAGAGCCCAAGCAAGTTTACCCAAAATGACGTCGCTTATGACTTGTCCCCGGTTCAAATCTCAGCCGGGACTTCGACATTGCTAATTGAGTCTTTTTTTTTATTTATTTATTTTCCAGTCCCATCAAGGGAATGCCGAGTTAGTACCTTAAATTAGTCTACGAAAGTTCCTTTCACGTATGTGTTCACTCTCATTCTAGCTATGTATTCGCAGTTACTGGCAGCGCAGTTAAATATACTGCAGAAAACAAACACTGCGGAAGGAGAAAGCTAATAAGCTTCTTTTCCACAGTGATGTGCTACCATGTTACGTGGGCTCACCATGTGTTTTCCTATGTATTCAGTTTTTTCTTCGTTGAATTGCTACTTTTGAAGGCTACATCGCGAACATAACACATATCCTGTTATTGTATTGTAGCTTACGCGAAGAGGCGACACGTGTTGTATACGACTAGGAGTTTCAAACGGGTAATCTCTTGTGTTACTCCGTTTATCTGGAAAGCGGTTACTCCTAGGTGGCTACTTGTGAAAAGACTCGCTGTTGCATTCATATCGATCCATAGCTGTTAGATAAGAATAAGGGGACATTGTATACCTGTTTATTCGAAAACAGGACGTCCCAAAATAATGTCACCACATTTATCTTCCTTTGGTCGACGTGTTAGGTCGTGTTTGGGCCCTGATTGTGGACATACTGAACGTCTCCCGTAAGAACATATATATATATATATATATATATATATATATCTGTCTATCTACACCCCTCTGTTGCCCTTGGCCCCTTNNNCTATCTACAGCCCTCTGTTGGACCTTGGCCGCTTTTTCAGTTTCTTAATCCTATACACAGTCGGTAGGACTCTTTGGACGGGGGATCAGCCCGCCGCAAGGCCGCTACCTACACATAAGACAACACAAACAGACATCCATGCCTTGAATTGGGTTCGAACCCACGATCCCAGTGTTTCAGCGGGCGAAGACAGTTCATGCCTCAGACCGCGCGGCCACTGTGAGCGGCCTCCTCTAAGAATAGAGTGATGATATTCCTGCACTACAATTTTTGCTTGCTATTTCAGTTTTCTGTCATTAAGGTAATATAAGCGAAGACTGAAAGCTAAAGAATTGTGGCAACATTGATGTAAGATATTCTGTGTTGTTGCGGAAAGATAAAACTGTTCCCAGGCGGGGTCTGTCGTGGTGGTCGGTCTTCCTACACCAGTTACACCGCACAATTGCTTGAGATGCCTGAGGCTGTAGTCCCTTATGCATGAAATTGTGTTGCTTGAACTGTCTTAGTTACGAGAAGACTCACTGTTCCATGCACATGGATCTTCAGTATTTGCTAGCTGTACTGTACATGTAGAGAGACACTGAAGTTCTTCACTATTTCACGTTGCTGTTTACTGCTGTCTGACATGCATATAAGTGCTTGTAGAACACGGGAGTAGTACAGTATTTTCTTAGGACTAATAGGTAACAGGTTTATGTTATTTGTTTATGTATTTGCGGTTTATGGGGGAGTACGATGAGGCAGTACATCAAGCTATTCATAGACTTCAAGAAAGCCTACGATTCAGTTAGGAGGGAAGTATTTTACAATATTCTGATAGACTTTGGGATACCCATTAAACTAGTTAGGTTGATTAAAATGTGTTTAATCGAAACGTATAGTAAAGTCCGTGTAGGTACACATTTGTCTGAAAAGTTTCCTATCCAGAATGGTCTAAAACAAGGAGATGCTTTATCGCCACCCCTTTTCAACTTTGCCTTAGAATATGCAATTAGGAAGGTCCAGGGAATCCAGGTGGAACTGAAATTATACGGGACACATCAGCTGTTGGGCTATGCCGATGATGTGAATCTACTGGGTGATAATGTAGATACCATAAAGAAAAACACGAAAACTTTAATTGACACAAGTAAAGAGGTTAGTATAGAAGTACACACAGAGAGAACTAAGTATATGTTGCTGTCTCATCACCAAAATGCAGGGCAAAATCATGACATAAAGANAGAAACGAAGTGACAGGAGGTTGGAGAAAACTGCATAATGAGGAGCTTCATAACTTGTATTCTTCTCCAAGAATAATTAGAATGATCAAGTCAAGGAGGATGAGGTGGGCAGGGCATATAGCACGAAGGGGGGAGACGAGTAATGCGTATAGGGTATAGGTGGGAAAGCCAGAAGGAAAGAGGCCACAGGGAAGACCAAGGCGTGGGTGAATGGACAATATTAAAATGGATCTTAAAGAGATAGGATGGGATGGTATTGATTGGATTGTTCTGGCTGAGGATAGGGACCAGTTGGGGCTCTTGTGAACACGGTGATGAACCTTCGGGTTCAATAAAATGCTGGGAAATTCTTGAGTAGCTTCAGAATTGGCGGCTCCTCCAGAAGGGCTCAGCTCCATGAGTAAGTAAGAAAGTAAGTATTTGCGGTTTATTTCACGACGTATCAATACCTTAGTGATAGTGCAGTCGGCATAGAGACTAGGATGCTGGCTGCACGACTGAGGAGTCAGGATTTGATTCCGATAGGCGCAAGACGTTTCTCCTTCTACGTTAAGTCCTGAGCGGCTCTGGGGCCCAGACAGTGAGTATCGAGGGCTACTTCCCCGGATATAGAGCGCAGGGGCGTGAAGCTGACTACTCACCTCCATGTAGTGCCCAGGTTAGGAATGGTGGAGCTATACCTCCACTCTCCTGTACGACTTCACGGCGTGGTACTTCCAGGGATAAATTTACCTCTACATTCTATTTTTTTTCAGCAAATCAGACTGTAGTCTGCTATATAATGCCGAATGGTAGAACGATTAGTGACTAATGAATGAATCAGATCCTTAAATTGAAACTTATGCCGCAGAGCTCGAGCGGTAATGCTTGTGATTTGTATTTGTGAGGAACGTGGTTCGAATATCTGGCTGGACACTGACGGACCATATCTTGTCGTCGTTTTCCTCAGCCTCTTTAGGTAAATTCGAGGATAGTGTCTTAAATTAAGTTGTGACTCTTTTTTTCCACATCCTTTCCAATTCATTATTCATTGTCATCCACTTATTTGACTTCGTTGTATGACTTACAGAGTCGTGAAATGCAATTGAAAGAGAGACTTAATGCATTAAGCGATTATGTTAATTTCGCAGAATAATTTAATACAAAATCATGCGTACTTTCATGAATTTTTGCGGAGAAGTGTAGTAGTGCTAATGACAGTAGCAGTAATCGTGTTGATGATGCTCGTAATTGTCACAAGAAAAAAAAAACCAATCGTACTTGTACGAGTAATGTGAGAACCTGCACGACGTAATATCACAAATCCGGAGTATTGCGCAGACGTGGATGATGCGAGAATTATTTATATTAATATGCCGGCCTAGGCATAGGCACAGTACGGGAAGAAACTACAGGCATCAGCCACAAATAAAGACAAAATAACAGCACACCCAAATGAACTGGCAACCACATTATTAAACGACGCAGACGAGCCCAGAAGACTGAAAAGGCATAAGCCAACCGACCTAACGACGCGCNCATTAATATACATTTTTTATATATCCGTTTATTTGTACAATCGGTCCATATTAAGGACCATAAGTACATCTTGTGAAATACTTAATCTAAGTTTTGAATTGTTTCATTTTTGGTCCGTTACACTATCAATTACAAAGTCAATAGAAAGTCCGTCGAGTGTAACAATTTGTAGGTCACTTCTTTATCACTTCTGCCTTACATGTTTCGGTTTAACACAACCATCATCAGAGGCACATAGTACACATACTGCACAACAGTACACAACACACAGCACATAGGAAACATCTAACCATAAGCCAATCAACCTCAAGCTGACATCTCCCATCTTCGGGATGAATTAACAAGGAGGAGCTTAACATTTTATATCAAATGTTTTAAATTGTTTAAATATTTTAACATTGGCGTTTTAACTTGAGGGCAGTTTCGGATGGAATGTGAGAATTGATAGTGCATTCAACAATCCTCGCAAGTGTTGTGCTTTTACACGTCGACATATTGTAGCAGCGTCCACGCAGCAAANCATTTCAGTACGCCATCAGTAAACTGGGGGCTTGTAATCAAATATTACGATTTTTTTTTCTTTGGCACTACAGCCCCAGTGGGGCTAGGCCTACCTCCATGAACTTCTCCACTCACTTCGGTTTTTCTAGATCTTACACATTCGGTAGGACTCCTTGGGCGGGTGATCAGCTCGTCGCAAGGCCTCTACCTGTATACAAACACAGAAAAACACACACACACAAACTAAACATCCATGCTCTGAGTGGGATTCGAACCCACGATCCCGGTTTCCAAGCGAGGGAAGACAGTACATGCCATATTACGATTAACGAAGTGGGAAATACATGGATGGTAGCTATCGCAGCCTAATTCGAGTTATTCTTTCAGCATTTTCTTCGGTTGACTGAAAAAAACCAGGGGAAAATTACAGGATAGTCATTGCTCTGGCCGAGATTCGAACCATATATATTCGGAATAAAATTCAGAAGCGTTGTTTCTTGCTTCATCTTTCCCGGTATTTCTCTTGTCTCACTTTCTGTGCAATATGTTGCTCTTTAAGCCGGCCAGACAGAGGACAAGAAGCCAAATTTTATATTCCAGTTTCACCAGTATACTCACAGTATTCATTTCTCCAATCCCGTCTTCTCTGCAAGTGACCTCTATCGTTTAGCATTTTCTACTGCTTCTGTATTTTTTCTTCTTTTTCGTTTCTCATTCAACAGCGCAACATGAAGTCTCTTGATCAGATGGAAGTGTAGGGGGTCACATACAAGATTGCTTTGCCGTTTCGTAAAAAACTTGTATATATGCTAGCCTCCCCCCCCCCGAAACCCTTAAAATCAGTTCAGTACACCAACAGGTTTCACGGTCACTACTGAGCTGCATTCTTGCCCCAGGCATTGTCAGTTGCAGTGGCAGTTTGTGTAGGTGTGTGCTGCTTATACCACGTACTGCGTGCAGACGCTCATAACTTCCTGCTGCGCCTGAAGGATGCTTAGTAAAAGAAATTCCATTACCTGAAGTGCTGAGGTGAACTGACTCACTCATTCACTCATAGAGCTGAGCTCTTCTTGAGAAGCTGCAAATTCTGCACCTACTCAAGAATTTCCAGCATTTTATGGAATCCGAAGGTTCACCACCGTGTTCACAAGAGCCCCAACTGGTCTCTATCCTGAGCCAGATCAGTCCAATCAAGACCATTCAATCTTATCTCTCTAAGATCCATTTTAATATTGTCCATTCACCCACGCCTTGGTCTTCCCTGTGGTCTCTTTCCTTCTGGCTTTCCCACCAATATCCTATACGCATTTCTCGTCGTCCCCATTCGTGCTACATGCCCTGCCCACCTCATCCTCCTTGACTTGATCATTCTAATTATTCTCGGAAAAGAGTACACGTTATGAAGCTCCTCATTATGCAGTTTTCTCCAACCTCCTGTCACTTCATTTCTCTTCGGTCCAAATATTCTCAACACCCTCTTCTCAAACACCCTCAGTCTATGTTCCTCCTTTAATGTCAGAGACCAAGTTTCACACCCATACAGAACAACAGACAAAATTATAGTTTTGTATATTCTAATTTTAATGTTTTTGACAGCAGACGAGAAGACAAAAGGTTCTGGACTGAATGGTAGCAAGCATTACCTGAGTTTAGTCTCCTCTTAATTTCCTCCTGAGTCAGGTTTTGATTTGTAAACAGACTTAGAAAAAGCGGACAATTTCGTGGATTCAAAACAATTTTTGGGTGTCGTAAGCCAAAAAGTATGTACCATAGATCTGTGAATTTAAGTGAAAAAACCGCCATGTGTGTTTAAAAGATATTTCCCACAGAAACCGGAGGTACGCATCAAATGAATGTTATTTTGGTGTGTCGCTGAAATGTCTGGTAGAGTATCACGTAGTCATACGGTTTTGTGACTGTATTAAAGCACTTGTCTTTGTTGATATACACATAGTCCACAGAAGGAATTTAGAAAGTCACGAATCATTTCTTAAGGTAAAATATTTCAAGTGCTTTTAAAATGCCAATTATCTACACAGCGACTAACTCCTTGGAGCTAAGTCCTTTTACAGAAGCTAATAGTTGCTCAGCCACACAAATTACCATCATTTTATAGAATCCGAAGTTTCATTACCGTGTTCACAAGAGCCCGCAACTGGTCTCTGTCTTGAGCCATATGAATCCAGACACATTCCATCCTCTTTCTCAGAGATCCGTTTTAATACTATCCTCCCATATAAGTATACCTATACCTAGTGGTCTCCTTCCTTCAGGCTTTCCTACCAGAACCTTGTGTGGACTCCTTTTCCATACACGCTGCATGTCCTATCAGGATTCTCGTCCTTGACGTCTAATAATACACGGCGAGGAATACAAGTTGTGAAGTTCCTCATTTTGCAGTATTCCCCAGCCTTCTCTCGCTTAGTCTCTCGGAGGCCCAGATATTCTCATCAGCGCACTGTTTGCAGACAACCTTAGTCTGTGTTCTTCCCGTAGTGTGAGGAACGAGCTTTCACACCCAGGCAAAACCACAAGCAGAATTTGGTTATTGTCACGTATGTCTCGTTTGCGTGATGAATAATATGGGTTCTGGATTAGATGACTGGATTTATTGAACACTCACAAGTCGTAACTACAAATATTTATAACACTGTAACTGTACCGTAACTGTAGCACAAAAAAATGAAGTCTTCAACGTCCGCTTTCTTGGTAAAAGGTAAAGCTAACTCTCTAACAGGCCATGGAGGCCCATAGGGTTGTGAGACGTTGAGGAGCTCACAATATCTAGACAGTCGGCTCACAGATGGCGGTAAGGTTGTCGGCCTTACGCGCCGGCCGTCCTTTACCCCTCAGGAAGATTCCTGGTACTCATTTCTGTTAGATGGCGGTAAAGTTGTCAGCCTTATGCGTCGGTCCCCCTTTACCCCCGGGGAGATTCCTGGCACTCATTTCTGTTAGAGGCTGAGTCGGGCTCAGGACCATAATTCGGCTGGAAGTAGTAGGTCGATTGAAAAAATCCACCTCATCTGGACTCGAACCCGCGACCTTCCGACTCGTAGCATAGTGTCTCAACCAACTACGCTACCTCGTGTCCCCAGTCGTTGCTTGGTACCGAACCTTATTTGGTTAACAGCTGAATGCTTAACTATTGAACTGCCCTCTGAATTCTCTGACGAATGAATTACGACTCTTTGAGGAATCTCTGTCGACTGAAATCTCCTGGAACGAACGCTCAACTGACTCCTGATCTCGAAGTCAGAGTCAAAGTCACATTGCGACTGACAGTAAGTTCTGGTGTCGAGCCCCGCCTAGGGCTCATGACCAGATATTTATTACTGTTTGACAGTTACGGCGTACGATACCCGAATTACGGCCGTTACCAGTTAGTCTGACGTATTTATGGTTTCCTCGTCCACTTCAGGCGAGGGATATAACATGTCTTGAACAACCCATGACCCCTTCTTTCCTCACCTCCCCGCGCCAACAATCATTAATAATAATGTATTTAAATTCATTCGATGCTGATAACCACTGCAGGTAATACAACGTCGTCAAATGACCAAGCAGCCAACAGCCTGGCTGTGTTGTATGAGTATTGTGACATGGCTCCTGAAAGCCTGAATAGTTCATTGCTAGGCAACGGCTTCCTGAAGACATTCCCGCGGAATGCTGTTTTCTCTGATCCGCCCCGCGTGCATTGCTACACAACGGTGCGGTAAGCACATTTCTGCAGCAGTATATTGTATGAACTCTTATTTTTGGCGTTGAAGTGCCAACGGTGACATTCTATGCTATAAATGCTCGCTTATTAGGGAAGGGTGGTTATTAACCCCTAATATTAAAAAAAATAAATACATGGCCCTTAAGAAATACTCAGTCTCCGCTACAAAGACTAACCGATTCGCTTAGTGGGGGTGAAGTCCAACTGAGTCCACTCGGCACGGCGGCCACTGATTGGCCTCTTGTACCTGCCCCGGGTGACTATGATGATGGAGAATTTGGTGGAATGAAGATTGTCAGGGGAAACCGAAGTACTCGGAAGAAAACCGCCCCAGCGCCACTTAGTCCACCACAAATCCCACTTGACCAGACCCGGGATCGAACCCGGGCCGCCGCGGTGGGAAGTCAGCGACTAACCGCTTGAGCTATGGCGCGGCCCAAGACTAACCGGTTAATACTATTTAGAGATATAATGGCTGTTTATCCATAGTCATATTTTCACGCTTGGGTTCTTAACTGGATTTACTGGACACTTTTACAGCTCGTAACTACACTGCAGAGCTCACTATCACACACAGACTAGCGTCCTCAGTCACGTTGTCTGTAGCGACTTGCACCGGCGGACGTTCCCCCACTTCGAGGCTCACGTCCTTACGGGCTGGCGACCATCTCACGCCAACCTCATACTCTGACCGCTAGCTCCAGCTGATAGATACCGGACTGATCTAACTCACAACAAAAAACTGAGTCCTTATGTAGCCTCGGCGCGGATCGCGCAGGGAACACCGCTTCTATCAGTTCCTCCATTATAAGATTTGAGGCTTTCACGGCGGTGACTATGAAGAAATCAGTCTTCTGGGATTTGGCACCGTGTATATGTGGTGTTAACCGACGTTTCGGAGGAACGTATCGCCTCCATCTTCAGGGTAGAAGGAAAAATATAAGAAATGCGCAAGCGAAGAGACCGTGGCTTTTACCGGTTCTCACGGTCTCTTCGCTTGCGGATTTCTTATATTTTTCCTTCTACCCTGAAGATGGAGGCGATACGTTCCTCTGAAACGTCGGTTAACACCAGATATACACGGTGCCAAATCCCAGAAGACTGCTTTCTTCAGTTCCTCCATTGTTGCATGCGTACTTTTCTTAGTGATAGCTCTAGTATTGTTGCGTGTTTACACGGCCGTTGCCTATCAATTGCTCTTTCTCTGGTTCCCTTATTTTGGCCGTCAGACCTCATGTCACAATACATAACCCACAAATGTACTCTGTGTTGAAAATGCAGAGTTTTATATAATGTTAAAAAAAAGTGGACCCCACAGTGAGTGGATTAAGGAATGATTTTCACTTTGCTATATAAATGCGAACGAAGGAGTTTATAGCACACACTATAAATCACACAAATTGTGAACCGTGTGTGTTCATTCTAAATTAATTCTCGTCAGTGCTATAGGCGAGGAAAGTCCCTTGAGGATTGCCGTTGTGAACCCCCTAAGTAAATACGTGAAAGTTGCCAAGGAGTTAAGTCACGCAACCTCCACACATGTAGACTTCTGCTCAGTGACGTCACGTCTTTGTGTTCAACTTCGTCATCTCGCATACAAGGAACTATCTGCTGCTGCTATTTTTAGCAATACGTGCCAACGAGTATGAATTATACTCCAAAAGATAACACATCCAGCCCAGGTTATCTCATGGCTATGTTAGACATTCCGGGAAGTCTGTTTCCCGTGTGTATCATGTCGTACTGATATAGACTACGGGAGACACTGCTACCCGCATCACTGTAGACAAACGTGTAAGGCCACGGGCTCGCCAAGGAAAGCAAAGCAACCGCGATTTCCGGGAATTGTTTTCAGCTTGAATTGAATACATGTTACTGACTGGAACAGCGCAATTTGAGGAAACGGCAAAGCAACTTGCGGAAAGACTAAGAAACTGAACTTCCAAGCAACGGAGCGTGCCAGTCTTCTCACAAATGCGTTGTCGCGTGGTTTCCTATTGCCAGCTGTTCTTTAACGCGCGTCATTGATTCGTTTGTTTCTTAAGATGGTATGAAAAGCTGACGAAGCTGCTAATTCTGTTTCTGTGCAGTTAATTGAGCAAGAGCCTGGTATATATGACAAACGCCACCCAGACTGTGCTAGGCAGGACAAAATAAATTTTGGCTTGGGAAAGAATTTCTCATGAGACGAAGGAGTCTGGATTCAGGTTAGGTTGTTTTGAAAATATAGGCGCGTCAGTGTAAATTGTCACAGAAGAACGGATGCACGCAGTGTCTTTTTTTTTCTCATAATATTCTATTTAAGCATCTTGTTGCATTAATATATAATTTATTTCACATATATTTCCGTCTTAAATACGAATTATTATATAGTCACCCTTCTTCCACATTACATGGTTCGGCTATATATGGCCATCGTCAGGAGTCTTCTGTCTTGCTAGAATAGTCGCATTGAATGTCAAAATTTCGTATCGCGTGTGAACGTGATATTTCCTGATCAAAAGAAATTGACCTTAATTGAAACAAATTAATTAACATCCCAATATTTTCCTTACGGTCGTCGTCCTCTCTTCTCACGCCGTCTCAACCGGTCTCAACTACCGCCATATTGTTACAGGATCAGTATTACTATCTTCCATTGCAGAAGGTAAGTGCACGAAATTAAAAATACAATCCCGCATTACATCGGATGAACATAAGCACTTAAGATGATGTGAGCAAATAATCAAACATAAGTTTCCCCAGTGTGTGCCTGCTAATCTGGAAACCAGTTGCCTGCTTGAAATCGGTGATTTTTCTCGGAAATTGCGGTTGCATTGCAGTTGGCAGTTTCCTTGGTGTTCTCTCGCCCTAAAGTTAGCTTCGCTTTCCGGCAACTTTTGCAGTAGGATATAGCTCTATCTACTGGACCAAACTGAGTAGGTTTTACCTGAAGTCAGAGACCGAATTCAGTCTCCTGAACGTTGTGTTTTGAAAAATAAGCAGGACGGTTTTTAGATAAAGACAAGACGATGGATAATGTACAGAAATATAATATTTGTATTGATGTACCATCGTCACAAACCTTTAGATCTTATTTGGTAAATATACACTGGAAAAATGGATTTATCATTGAAGAGCTGGGTGTTTACTATTGTCATAAGAATATACGAAAAATGAAACAGAATATTGCGAAATTTATAGAGGTAAGAGTGTGGCATATAAATAGTCGCAAAAATGATTGCATGAAGAATGATTGCAATAAGTGAACGTTAGATAACGAAGAGCGAAACGTCTCAGAAAAGGAAGATCCTATAGAGACAACATATTTATAATTAAACAGCTCCAGGAGAGACATAAACATTGTAATATGGAAACATGTCTGCTCTTAATAAACTGTGCAAAAACGTTTGGTTCACTTCTACGAAAAGAATCATGGGAAATAATGAACGAAGAAGAATTTCCAACACATTTAACCAGAACAGTTCAATGTATGTGCCAAAATACAACCACAATTATGATGAAAGGCTCTTCATTAGTACCGCTATTGTTCAGTCCTTCCAGTGTCAGTCATTAAAGATGGGCTGCAGGTGATCAAACAAAGTATTTTAATGAAAGTCTTCATTTTAAAAACAACATCCAGGTGCTTGTGGCAAGTACAGAAGATGAAATGCAAACAACGGTATACGCACTAAACAATATAGCCATAAGACGAAGACCATGACTGTGAGATGGACGATGATTTCGACAGCAGAAACAGCGCTAAGTAATGATGTAACTAAACAAGTACATATACTGGTAGTTACTTAGGGTATATAGTATATATACAGTGACCGCCTGTGTGGTCTAGTGGTCAGAGTTCCTGGCTACAGATCCAGAGTCACAGGTTCGATTCCCGGCGCTACCAGATTTTCTGAGAAGTAGTGGGTCTGGAACGGGGTCCACTGAGCCTCGTGAGAATAATTGAGGAGCTATTTCAAGTAAATAGCGTCTCCGGTCTAGAAAACCGAGATTAACGGCCTTGAGGTTCTGTTGCGCTGACCACGCGACACCCTCTATCTGCTAAAGTTGGCACTAACTTCGCCGACAAGCGGTGGTCGCTCAGTCGGTATAGTTCGCTTGCGGACTACAGGCCACGGAGTTTTTATATAGTTACAGTAACAAATGCTAGACAGCAGGAAATATAAATGAATAGATTTACTCAAATGTGCTGCACGGTACGAAGAGCGCTGAATAACGAGGAAAGAAAAGCTACGCAGATACAATTTTATAGAGCTACGGCGGTAACTATACATATGGATCCTAAATTTCTACTATAAAAAAAAAGATCACTGAAGTAAGAACTGCATAAAATTAGAACACACAAAACTATAATTTTGCCTCTGGTTCTGTATGGGTGTGAAACTTGGTCTCTGACATTAAGGGAGGAACATAGACTGAGGGTGTTTGAGAACAGGGTGTTGAGGAGAATATTTGGACCGAAGAGAAATGAAGTGACAGGAGGTTGGAGAAAACTGCATAATGAGGAGCTTCATAACTTGTACTCTTCTCCAAGTATAATTAGAATGATCAAGTCAAGGAGGATGAGGTGGGCAGGGCATGTAGCACGAATGGGGACGACGAGGAATGCGTATAGGATATTGGTGGGAAAGCCAGAAGGAAAGAGACCACAGGGAAGACCAAGGCGTGGGTGAATGGACAATATTAAAATGGATCTTAGAGAGATAGGATGGGATGGTATTGACTGGATTGATCTGGCTGAGGATAGGGACCAGTTGGGGCTCTTGTGAACACGGTGATGAACCTTCGGGTTCCATAAAATGCTGGAAATTCTTGAGTAGGTGCAGAATTTGCAGCTCCTCTAGAAGGGCTCAGTTCCATGAGTAAGTAAGAAGTAAGAATTGAAAATGCAGAGCTAAAATTTCAAAGTAATGTTGCAGGCTACGCATACAAGACCCAAACAAGAAATACTGAAATTAGGAAAGAGCCGCATATTTTTAATTTTGATAAAAAAATAGTAAAATATAGATCACAGTGGAAACATCACGTTCTCCGAGCGGAAGGCCTACGAATTCCAATGAAGCTTTAAGCATACAACCCAGTAAGACAATTAAACACAGGACGCCCGCAGTTAAGAATTGAAGGACCAACATACTCTCCAAGAGGAAGAGAGAGACCAAACATGGCCTAATCCGTGAAGGAGATATCGAAAATAATAATGGACTAAGGCAATTGTCACACCCTTAATGTAGAACTGGGGGCTGTTTTTTTGGAAAACAGGTGATTTTATTAAAAATTCTGTGGTCTTATTTTACTTGTAAGCGTCGGGGGTAGCAACGCTGTTAGAAATTTTGATTTCAGTGGACTCTATAAAGCACGAATATTTGCACGTAACGTCGAGGTTGAGAAGAAGCGCTGCTGCTTTGGGTCAGTCGCGTTTCTGTTTAGACTCTCGGGCTATCTACTGACGTGGAGCTGTTGCAAGTGATCGTAAACGTGTAACTTCCGAGAATGGACAGTGTACGTCTTCCCCGCACCTCGGAAGAGCATCAATATTTC
Source organism: Cryptotermes secundus (assembly GCF_002891405.2). Classification (NCBI taxonomy): domain Eukaryota; kingdom Metazoa; phylum Arthropoda; class Insecta; order Blattodea; family Kalotermitidae; genus Cryptotermes; species Cryptotermes secundus. The sequence continues at coordinate 2,335,630 of NW_019721526.1, forward strand.
CTCCAACCTCCAAGTTCCGACGGCAGCCTTGTCAATCTTGTTCATAATAAAGTGGGGATGTCTCTAATGGCATGATGTTCATACTGATTTTTATTAAAATCGGCTAGCTATTTTCTAACGTAGCCCTAATTTTATGTTTTCTAAGGCTATATACTCAGGCTGTAGGGCGTAGGTTCGCACCCAAAAGGAGAACATATATGTAGAACGAATTACTGAGAAGACTGGAAGCCCAAGGAAGAAAGATGTATTTATATTAGATCATAGTAGAGAAAAGACAGCCTATGTGGTCTATTGGTCAGAGTTCCTGGCTACAGATCCAGAGCTACCGGTTTCGATTCTCGGCGCTACCAGATTTTCTGAAAAGTAGTGGGTGTTCGCCGACAAGCGGTTGTCTCCCGGTCGGTATAGTTCGCTTGCGGACTGAAACCACGGAGTTTGTTTATTTGTTTGTTTTTGTATAGTAGGGAAAGTTACACAATGAGAGGTCCATAACTTATGGCATTCACCAGACAATATTAGGGCGGCCAGACGGAGAAGAATAAAGCGGGCGAGATGTGTTTAGTAGTATCTGCAGATGAAACGCAAAATGCATACTCAATTACGGTCGGAAACCCGAAGGGGAAAAGGCCACTTGAGACATTCAGGCGGGGATGGGAATGTAGCATTAAAATTAAGACTGGGTACGTGACTGTGGACTGGATTAGGGTAGGGTCCAGTAGCTAATTCTAAATAACACAAAAATGAACCTCCAAGTTCTTCAAAAGGCGTGGATTTCCCTAATCATTTAAGAAACTTTTATACGACAATGGAAAGCAGCACAGGGTTGAGGTGAGAATTGGCGAGTTAAGTAACATTGATGTCTGTAATTCATTCCAGGTACATAGCAAATTCAACCGATCACATGGCCGCGCCGTCTTAGGCATGAACTGTTTTCGCTCACTCGAAGTCTGGGATCGTGGGCTCTAATCCCACTCAAAGCGTGGATGTCTCTGTTGTCTTATTCTGTGTGTAGGTAGCTGCCTTGCGACGTGCTGATCCCCCGTGCAAAGAGTCCGACTGACTGTGTATAGAATTAAGGAACTGAAAAGCGGCCAAGGTCCAAAGGGCTGTAGAGTCGTAGAGGAAGGGATTTTTCAGTGTACTGCTTCATTACGCAGGCTGTCGCGTTCGAGACGCGGAATCCTCACACGCTCAGCGTATCCTTAAATCAGCGCGTAACTCACATCTTAGAATTATTACGCACTGCAAAAATGCAGCTACTTGAACGCCACACATGAATACTAGTCCATATGTGGTGTTCATACACGTAGTTAAACAACTGCATCGTCGATCACGGTGGCCGCGCGGCGAAAGGCATGAACTGTCTTCCCTAGCTTCAACGCTGGGATCGTGGGTTCGAATCTCACTCAAGTCACGGATGTGTGTGTGTGTGTGCGCGCGCGCGCGTATGTTTATGTTGTCCTGTATGTAGGCAGTGGCCTTGAGACGTGCTGCTCACTCGTCCAAGGAGCCCTACCGTCTGTGCAAAAGATTACGAAACTGAAGAAGAGGCCAGGGCCCAACAAAGGGGTGTAGGGCCATTGATGGATGAATGGATGAAAGAAATAACTACACTACTATTATTCGGACCTGCCCCCTGGAGTTGGATTTGTTGGCGTGCGCTTCCTTCATGTAGCGGTACAGCGTTAACGCTGTAAACTTGCACATGGCAGTTTAATAATTCTTTCCAGTCACAGACAGTTGAACAAAAGATGTGAAATGAGAGGCATTTTTTTGGAATATTCTGTATAGTGGGCCGATAAATTTCGCTTCATGTAGGCATAATATTCGGATGAAAACCAAAATAAATTAGCGGACAAACATTAAGCTCTAAAAGTTTCTGACAGTGGTACATTAGTACAAATATTATGTTTCTGGACATTATCCATCCATCCTGATTTTGTTTAAAAACACAGTCCTGTTTATAATTGAAAACACAACGTGTCGGAGACTGAATTCTCCCAAGATACGGACTAGCTCCATCGATTCGGTCCAACTGATTAGGTTTTATCTGAAGACGGAGACATAATCTAGTCTCCGAAACACTGTTTCGAAATATAAGCAGGACGGTGTTTTTAGATAGAAACAGGACGATGGATAATGTCCAGAAACACAATATTTGGACAGATATTAGCTGATATTATTAGTGTATTTTATGCTGTTCGTAAAAATATAAGAATTATATAAAAAAAGTAAAAAAGTAAAGCTATCCCTGTACCAGGCCATGAAGGTCCACAGGGTCGTGAGACTTGAGGGTCCCACATTATCTAGACAATCGGCTCAAAGATGGCGATAAGGTTGTCAGCCTTACGCGCCGGCCGCGCTTTACTCCCCAGGAATATTATTTAATTAGTTCCTGGTACTCATTTCTGTTAGAGGCTGAGTAAACCCCAGGGCCATAGTGCGGCTGGAAGGACTAGGTCAACTGAAAAAGATCCAATGACCTCATCGGGACTTGAACCCGCGACCTTCCGGCTTGTAGCATAGCCCCTCAACCAACTACGCTACCGCGTGCCCCCATAAGAATTATATACAACAGAAAAATGTTTGCGTCATACAGACGCATCAGAAATAATAAAAAAATCATTCATGAATTCTAGAACCACAGCAAACCCAGTAGAGTCGAAATTTCTTAGTGTCCGGGGTGCGGGAAGAGAAACCGCGTGATTACATCAGTGCACACGGGATATGTGTGTGTGTGTGTGTGTGTGTGTGTGTGTGTGTGTGTGTGCGGTCAGAAGGGTGATCAGTACTGTTCGATCTTACGGTTGGATCTGGTGACTGGAATTTCGGTATATTTCGGATTGAAGCATCTACTCCTGACATCTCCGTGATATTTTCCATCACTCACATCTGCTGAGCGGTAAGGCGTGTGCCTTTATTCTGAAAATTCTAATTCTGACCGAGAAATCTACCGCACAGACGGAAGGTTTTCGTGGTACTCCTTAGTGTTTCCTTGAATATTCTGGGATGTGATCTATGACTGCCTCCTTCCTATATCCTCTCTTGTCATAATGCGTTATACAACTGTAATCGAAAATGAATGAACTCGTCAATCGGTTCGGCATCCTTAAGTAATATAGTAAGGCATCGCATTATGTCAGAGCTTCCTCATGTTCGTTTATGCTCTTATCGACTCACAATAAAGCCTCCTGAATTTTATTCTTGGTAACTCCAAACTGAGTTATTCATATCTGTGACAATGTAAACCTTACCTGAAGAGAGCCCTGTCGAAACTAGGTCACAGATGACGAACTGATGACCAAACTGATAGAATATCCACATTAAACATCCAAATTTTCCGCTTATAGCTAAGTGCAGCTTAAGTAGTAAGTGTACGTGCAGTAACAACTACTGCAGACCTGTACTGAATGGAAGACTGACATGAAGGAAAATAGAACCGGAGTCTGTGAAATCTGCATCGATATGAAAATACACAAAATGTAATTTATTATACACGCAGAAGAAGAAGAAGAAGAAGAAGAAGAGATATTAGCCGCCCGATAAAGAAATTGGAATGCGAAGTGTCTGCCTTGAAGTAACATTGATTCAATATAAGATATCGTCTTCAAAATCCCTTAATCTCTGAATTTACGTCAACGACTGAAATGAAGTTTAAATTTGCACTGCTTCTATGTGCAGGTAGCGTAGTGATTAAGGGGCTATGCTACAAGCCGGAAGGTCGCGGGTTCAAGTCCCGATGAGGTCATTGGATTTTTTTAAATTGACCTAATCCTTCCAGCCGCACTATGGCCCTGGGGTTCACTCAGCCTCTAACAGAAATGAGTACCAGGAACTAATTAAATAATTTTCCTGGGGAGTAAAGCGCGACCGGCGCGTAAGGCTGACAACCTTACCGCCATCTGTGAGCCGATTGTCTAGATAATGTTGGACCCTCAACGTCTCACAAACCTATGGGCCTTCACGGCCTGGTACAGGGATAGCTTTACTTTTTTTTACTTTACTTACTGCGTCTATGTGTACAAGACGAGGTAAATTTGTCCCTTTGCTCCACTAATTAAGCACTGCGCCATGAAGGCGTGGAGTGGATATTATAGGTCCACATTTTCTTGACCTTGACACTAGTTGGAAGTGAGTAGTCAGCTTCACGTCCCTGCAGCTTTACTCCTGGGGAAAGAGCCCTCGGTACCCATTGGATAGGAGGTTGGGTGGACCCCAGAGCCAGTCTGGAAGACTTCGAGAAGAGAAAATTCTTCCCCCTCCCCGGGACTCGAACTCCGATCCCTCGGTCGTCCAGCCCGTAGGCAGTCGCTATCCCGACACTGAATAAATTTATCATTTGCTTATGTGAATCAAGGAAATGACTCACGTAAAACTGAAGTCTCTCTTTTTAGGAAAATAGGTTATTTTAGTGCACTACTGATGAGCTGTATAGGCACCTCAGTTCTTCGGAATAACAATTATGAAATTCATGTTTTTGTAACATTTCCCGAGGGGTATCTCCTGTAGCAACACGGAGGCCGTTGACTTTCGATTTGACGCCTTGTTATTTCCAGAAATTGACAAAGTTAAATTTATTCAATAACATTTTATATTTTCATGTCACGGATTAAAACATTTATTGCAGAACAAGTGAATACCATGAAGAAAGCAGTCTTCTGGGATTTGGCACCGTGTATATGTGGTGTTAACCGACGTTTCGGAGGAACGTATCGCCCCCAGTTTCTCACGGTGTTGTCGCTTGCAGATTTCTTATACTTTTTCTTCTACCCTGAAGATGGGGGCGATACGTTCCTCCGAAACGTCGGTTAACACCACATATACACGGTGCCAAATCCCAGAAGACTGCTTTCTTCATAGTCACCGCCGTGAAAGCCTCAAATCCTACAAAGTGAATACCATGTCCATTCAAGAACTACACTGTAAGAATGTAACCATTATTCTAATTAAAGTTCCGTCTGGCTGAATTATCACTTGCTTCTTGTACAGTAATACAATACAATTTGTACTTCTGTATTTCTACAGTTACTTATTTGGAACCACAGTCACTTCTGTAAACTTCTGTAAACTGTAAACAAGTATCATTTTGATGGTTATCACAGGTCATGTTTACTCCAGGAAGTATTTCTCTCACCACGGTCTCCATACCTCGCCTTCTTGCAAATGCTTGCTTTCCTCAATACACTGAATTCCACAGTCTGGGTTATAATTCCTAGCATACTCATTACTCAGACGAGATGTTACACTCTGCTTAATCCCAGCAGGAATGACAAAGGCAAGATCCCCATTTGGTAATTTTGTGGGCAGTAGTGTAAATCCTGTCGAAGTTTGAATGAGGGCAGAAGGCGACGCCGAAGGGAACACCCGGACTTCTGGCGCGGTGTTCTGTGTGCTGTCTGCAACCTGCTGATCGCTGCAACTGCTCGTTACGTCATTCTTATTTTCTAGAGAGTCGAGACACGATGCCAGGTGGTCCGCTAACCTATCACTAACAGCTGGGTCCACATCATCAAAATTGTTAAGGATTTCTCGTGCTTCTCGCGCGCACGCTTTGAATCCTGCACGGAATTTTGGACTTGCGGAGCCTTCATAATACGTTTTCTGCATGCAAGATGACACACTTCGTTGTGTTGTTTTTGTTGTCGCCGTTTGTTTGGATTGTTTCTGACACATATAAACTGTATCTGGTGCTCCCGACAAAGACCTGTGTCGTTTAAGTGAGATACGGTCTTCTAGTTGTTCAAAATTACGTTTCACCTGAATTTTGTTCGTGGATATGTAAGTTTCTAGCCATTCTTGAGTATGTTTTTTCTCCTGCTGTTCTAATGATGATGTATCTCCAGGTTTCGAAGGCGCCCATTGTTGTTGCAAGCATTGTTCTTTCTGTTGTTTCTGCTGCTCGTGGAGGCGTTGCAAATGCTGAACAGCCATTTCCAAGATATCGGCCTTCTCCAGTTTGGTTGGTCTCGAATTCTGTATAAAGAGAAAAAATGATTGTAAAATACAAAATCGTTCGTCAATACATATCTGACGATGGTGTATAACCATAATTAGGGTAATATTTTGGACCTAGGTCATTGTCTTGGGTTGTTTCGAAACCACAACATTTCGGAAACTAGTTCTGTTTGCGTCATCAGCGGTATAGAGGAGGATACTTCCTACCCCATTGGGGTTCGTTACAGGGAACCAGTCATAGTCGTCTGGCGGAACAACCTGTACCTCAGTCACCTGAAGACAGAAGCAGAAACATGTTCAGAATATTTTGGTTTTGAAGAAACAAGGCAATGGATGAAGTCCAGAATAATAGTGGTCTGGTCGATGTGTGAGCATTTTGTTTCCGGAAAAGTGCGTATGACAAAGTTGTTAAAAAAACAAATCAATTTAAAAGCTAATAGTACGAACACAGGTTAGTAAATAATGACTACCCTCTATGAAACCAAAACTTGTGAAATGCTTATGCATGAGTTGGAGAAAACGAAGAAGAAACTGTGTATTGTTGAATAGCTAACAAATAGACAGACGTAATTTTTTTTTTAATTTGCTTTGTGGGGGGAGGAGTCCAACTGGGTCCACTCGGCACGGCGGCCACTGATTAGCCTATTGTAGCCTGCCCCGGGTGATTATGATGATGGAGAATTTGGTGGAATGAATATTGGCAGAGAAACCCGAAGTACTCGGAGAAAACCTGTCCCAGCGCCAATTTGTCCACCACAAATCCCACTTGACCAGACCCGAGATCGAACCCGGGCCGCCGCGGTGGGAAGTCAGCGACTAACCGCTTGATCTATGGCGCAGCCTATGCACGGGCATAACTTTATTTCAAGTTTAAGAGTGAAAATACTATACACGGATAGGGCGATGTGAGATTTCTCGTTTTCCTTACGGTAACCTTGAAAATTACTGCCTTATGGTATACGACACTGTATAATCTGATATTTGTCGACGTTTCGGAGGAAAGTACTACTGTGAAGGTGGAGGCAGCACATTCCTCCTAAAGTCAAGTAAGAATCTACCATTCTTCACGGTATCACATCCCAGACAACAGTGATGACCTACAAGCTTGCCCTTATCTCAGTAAATAGAGTATATTAGGAAATAAACTGTGATATGCGGTGCGGGATAAGCCTTCTGATGACAAATCCACGAGTCGCAACCAACTGTAATCGCCACAGTTGTTACACAAATTAAATATACCTCTTTCTTGCTGGTATTTCCATCCAGGAGCAGTTGTTTGAGTTCGTTCAGACTCTGGTTCATCCTCGCCCGTCTCTTCTTCTCCATCAGTGGCTTGCGAATCTGCGAACAACGCATTAATCAGGATCAAATGCGAGTAATTGCTGTTATGGTTGTATTACACAACGAGCTCTCTGTAACATTCCATTCACGTCTAAGTAACTGGCTAGAGAACATATATGTCACGTTAATATAGCAGTTTTTTCGTGAACTATAAGAAATACCGGGGTATTACCTTAAACCATTACCGGTTTCCCAAAATTTTCATTAAGAAGTATAAAATCTGGCATGCCTTTCCCTGGTGAAATACTTAAGAAACAAAAATTTCTAACAAATCTAGCAATGGACGAAGATAATTTCGGTTTTCCACATATCTTTTTTTTTT
>NW_019721526.1:2343411-2344658 GCF_002891405.2 Cryptotermes secundus
CCACTTTGTCCACCACAAATCCCACTTGACCAGACACGGGCTCGAACCCGGGCCGACGCGGTGGGAAGCCAGCGACTAACCGCTTGAGCTATGGCGCAGCTCTTTCCCCATATCCAACTAACAACAGAAGGTAATCAGAGGGTTCTCCTCTGCCCCATCAGCAGTCCCATTGTTTTCGCAAAGTCCCACTCTTGCAGAAGAAATAGTGGTGAAGTAAAGCCGATTCTTGCACCCATACATGCTTTCTGTTATCAAGAACCTCCCCAGAGAGGTTCTCTACCATCATGCCAAGTTTGGTCGAAATAGATGCAACGGCGTAGATATGAGAAAAAGAGCAAACGAAGAAAGAAACGGACACACGCCCTTCTTTACAGATATGCTAGCAAAGCACTCGAAAAGTATCTGTTTTCCTTGACAGTATCACCGACTAGACTACGGTATGGACAACCCGGGTTCGATTCCCGGTAACGACGTTAATCTTTCTTGATAATGTCCATGCCGTATCTGAAGACCACCCATCCTCCTATTTAAGGGATACCCGAGGCTCTATTCTTAGGGGTAAAGCGGCAAGGGCGTGAAGCTTAGCACCTTCATAGTGCCAAGGTCAAGGTTATATGCCTTCATGGCATAGAGCTTGATTGTATAATTAAGTACAGGGATAACTTTACGTTATAACAATATCATAATAGAAACCGAAACATTAGGGGAAGTATAACACTCAACTATTGCATTCATCGTTAATTCTTCATATAAAAGGTTTCTCAGTAAAAATGCGAGACAGTTAAATCAAGACTTCCGTATCTACGACGTTGGGTCTACGCTAAGTAATCTGTGATCACTCATCCTTACGCAACACTGTAAACATCAGCCTAAACCTTGCGCACGTATCCTAGCAACAATCCCGCTGTTGTCACTTGCCATTTCTTCTCGGTTCGCTTTGTATTAGCCATCCCCTTACAGCCCACGGTAACACGTACGAACTGCATTTCAGCATCCTCAGTGGGTCTCTCTTCCCTTTCAGTTTGTAATCGAGTATTCTGATTCGTGCAGCAATGCGATTACAAGGTTTACAGTCTTCTGGGGTGTTGCGTCATACCCCAGAAGACAGCAATCTCAATATCCGCTCTGAGAACCTCAGATCTCACTGCAAGAACAGTCATTAAGTTGTAAAATTGGCCGCGCCATAGCTCAAGCGGTTAGTCGCTGGCTTCCCACCGCGGCGGCCCGGGTTCGATCCCGGGTCTGGT
>NW_019721526.1:2344736-2347390 GCF_002891405.2 Cryptotermes secundus
ATCTCAATGAAAAATCACTGCATCGCAGTTGGAAACATCGGTCGGATAGCGATGTTTGTGGTATAGGTCAAAGTTTATTCTTAGGGCCAAAGTAATTCTATAGGTCTGTATAAATTCAGTTTATGAAACACCGTGTCATTTATTTCTTTGTATGAGATATTTCTGCCGTTATACTTTATATTTATAACGAAGCAATAAAATCATTAAGTATAAAATATAAAGGTAAAGTAAAGTAAAGGTATCCTTGTAACAGGCCTTGGAGGCCCATAGGGTTGTGAGATGTTGAGGTTCCCACATCTTCTAGACAATCGGTTCATAGATGGCGGTGAGATTGTCAGCCTAAGCGCCGGCCGCCCTTTACCCCCAAGAATATTCCTGGTACTCATTTCTGTCAGAGGCTGAGTCGACCCCAGGGCCATACTGCGGCTGGAAGGATTAATGTAGTGGTTAAAAAATTTGTTTATGGATAAACATGTGATACATATTATATCCAACAAATACAGTTTCTAACTTCCGCCTATTTTATTGATGGTTTTTATTGCATTACTGTCCTGTTACTTACTTCAAACATTTGGTATTCATAGTAACCACTTTCCAGCAAGAGGTTAATTTTACCGCATATGTATTGGAAGATAGTTGTTTCGAAAATAAAATACTTAACACGATTAAGAGATAGGTTATATTTCGGGTAATTGATATTAGGCCCTGCCAGTTTTTCCGGTTGCATCGTTTATTACTGATTTTCGCTCCTTATTATGAATTCTTTTTGGACTACTATGATATTCTTATTTCAGTTGGTATTCCTGTGTTAGGCCTGTATTTCTTCGCTAGATTGTATACTTGAAGCACTCTAACTAGAGAAGCAGATTAGTTGAGTTTCTACTAAAGAGAACGCTAAATCTATGTTTCACTCTTCAGTCAACTGTTTATTTTTCTTTTCCTTGGCACTACAGCCCCAGTGGGCCTAGGCCTACCTCCATGAACTTCTCCGTTCACTTCGGTTTTTCTAGATCTTACACATTCGGTAGAACTCCTTGGGCGGGTGATCAGCTCGTCACAAGGCCTCTACCTGTACACAAACACAGAAAAACGCACACACACGAACTAAACATCCATGCCCTGAGTGGGATTCAATCCCTCGATCCCGGTTTCCAAGCGAGTGAAGACAGTACACGCCTTAGATCGCTCGGCTACCGTGACCGGCGTCAGCTGTTTATAGCTGTTAAAATATTTGAGGAATTCCCTTCATCATCTCGTCGCCATTATAGTCCTCGCACCATATCCTGGGCTAATTCATTACCTGTTCACTAATCATTTAATATTATTAACTAAGGTACATTGAAGTGCAGAATTACTAGTAGAATTCTGAATCAAAATTATTTTGAATTTCTATTATTTGCATGCAAGAACGGGGCTATGTCCCTTTGTTCTTCTTTACAGTACAAGCCTGGATCCTGCTTAAATTAACTATCGATCGTTATAAATGATTGGTTACATGTTCACGAGAAGAGTTAAATTGTGAAACTCCGTTAATATTAATTTACGGTAATACTGGAAAAATTGCCCTTACCTTACGACTCTCTTCTGTTGCTGTGCCAGTGTTTCTTGTCACCATAACCGTATTTGTAGAGGCGACATCCAAGCAACCAGCCATTTCACGAGAAACACACATCAGAAAAAAAAAGGTTATATTCCCACACGTGGTATTGTTGCGTGTCACGACTGCCTCACTTTCGTGACGTCAGGTTCCTGTTCCTTCACCGACTGGAGACTTGAACGCACCAAATCGACACGAACAGAGTACTTTCTTCAGTTACATTCAATCAAGTGTACCTGCTATGGCTGAAGTCCAGATATGCTTGTTACTTGCGGAGATACTGTTTGCGTTTACATCAAAGTCAGATATCGTGCGATTATGAAACATGAATCACAAAGTTTAAAGTTTCCGTCAATAAAATATAATGTTATAGAACGAGGTAGCATAAATTTTCCCACGGATGTGTACGCAGCTAGCAAATTATTTTTTTTAACAATGCTAACATTCGCTCCAGGCTTGTTACTTATTGTGCATGAGGAATGGCAAACCGATCAAGAGACGCGCAGGAAACTTGCTTCTACACCTTTACATTGAGGTGTGTAAACGACGACTGACTATTGGTCCTCCGGACCTCCCAGTTTACCCCCTGATCCACCTCTCTCCATTGTCGCAAGGTTGCTCAACCTTGCTGACGTCACAGAAGCACTACCCCTCCGCAGGTATAATGATGCCCAATGAAATAATGGTGGAAGGGCCCCAATAATAGGAATATAGAGACACTTGATAACAGGTAAAATTTAGTATTCGACTAAAGGCATCTAGGAGCCGGTATAGCGACTGGCTATGGGCTGGACGAACGAGGAGTCGGAGTTCGAGTCCCAGTAGGATAAAAAATTCTTTCTTCTCCATGTCGTCCACACCGGCTCTGGGGTCCACCCAGCCTCGTATCCAGTGGGTACCGGGAGCTCCTTCCCCGGGCGTAAAGCGGCCGGACCACTCACCTCCAACTAGTGCCAAGCTAAGAAAATGTGGATCTATACATCCACTCCTCCATATGCCTTCACGGCGTAGTGCTTAATTAGCTGAGCACAGGGACAACTTTACCTTTTACTTTGAA
>NW_019721526.1:2349111-2354799 GCF_002891405.2 Cryptotermes secundus
GTACAATAGAATAATTATTGTACATGACAGCAAATTAGCTTATAGAATGCAAATTCAGATTGCTAATAAATGATAAAAAAAATAAAAAAAGAACTTTGAAAGTATGCATCCCGTCGTGTGTCTTAACGTACTTTCCAAATGGAGCAGTCAACACAACAATAACAACTCAATAAGGCAAATTAGATGTCATCATATCAACATTTGTTTATTCGCGCAGTTCTGATTGCGTCATGTTCCGACCTTCCTTTTTAGGTCATCCTCAGGCAATACACAATCATAGCGTAAGTCCATGAACTGTGTCAAAGCATGCTTTGAAAGGTTGAAACATGTCGCAATCAGAATTGCGGGAATAAACAAATGTTGGTACGTTAGCATCTATTTTGACTTATTGAGTTGTTATTGTTGTGTTTACTGTCCCTTTTGGAAGAGCGTTTACCTTTTACCTTTACCAAAGGCATGTAGGCTATCCCTGTAACAGGCCGTGAAGGACCCTAGGCTTGTGAGACGTCGAGGCTCCCACATTTTCTCTAGGCAATCGGCTCGCAGTGATAAGTTTGTCAGCCTTACGCGCCGGCCGCCCTTAACCCCCAAGAAGATTCCTGGTACTTATTTATGTTAGAGGCTGAGTCGACCCTAGGGCCATAGTGCGGCTGGAAGGATTAGATCAATAGAAAAATCCACCTCATCGGGACCCAGATCCCAGATAAAAATATGGCAACAACAGTAATATTGTGTTTAGGCACCCTGTTGCACTGGTTAATGTTTTGATTTGCAGGAGTAGTCTTGAAGGTGCAAGCACTTGTGGTGCTCGAAGAATGTTGGTGTATTATATTGTCACCTTTCTATAACTGTTATACTCGTATTTGCGACCTTATAACGTCATTATCTGTCAGATACTTTTATGTAATTGTTGCACTGTAGTGCCTTTTCTGGTTCATTGTTTTAAAACTTGGTCAAAATGCGAAGTACCAGCTTAAAAGATAAAAAAATGTTTTAACAAAATCCAACAATAATTTGAACAAATGTTAACTAAGTTTTAGAACAACGAACAACAAAAAGCGATACAGAGCAGCAGTTGCGTACAAGTGTGTAGCAGATGATGGCCTTTTTAAGTCCCAGAAGTGACATTTATTTTAAAAGTGGCAACGTAGCATATCAATAGTGTACGAGCACAAGAAGTTGTACCCTCAGTACTGTCCCTGCAAATTAAAATGCAACAATATCTGTCAGTTGGGTAGACGATAAATATTTGGACGTAAGAGGGAGGAAGAGACAAGATAGCGTAAAAATTTACATAATGAAGAGTTTCCGTATTACTGCTCTTCACCAAATGTTATTACTGTTATCAAGTTAAGGAGAGTGAGATAGGGAAGATATACACAGAGATCTGTTCTAAGATATAAGTGTATATGGGAACATAATATTAAAACGGATCTTCAAAGTTATCTGGTTGATTAGCGTGGCTAAATTCATATGGTTTAGGATAAGGACCAGTAAAATTCTTCTGTGAACACGGGCTCCATAAAAGGACGGAATATATGTGGCTAGCTCAGTGACTGTTAACATTTCTAGAAGGACCCTGTCCCATGGAGCTCTTCATCAGGCCACAAGATATACTGTATTATTAAAAGTCGAATTTCAGCCTTTGCTTGAAGCAGGACTTAGATAACGCGTACATTGGAAAGTTGCACAAGGATAAGTACACTAAAACAAGAGTGAAACCAAAAAATCGAAAAAATGCAGAAGTCTAAGCAAAAGTAATTGGCACTCAGTATAAAATTCTGTCCGCGCCCTAGCTCAAGCGGTTAGTCGGTCTGGTCAAGTGGGATTTGTAGCGGACAAAGTGGCGCTGGGGCAGGTTTTCTCCGAGTACTTCGGTTTCCCCTGCCAATCTTCATTCCACCAATTGCTCCACAATCACCCTCACCTATCATCTGGGGCTGGTACAATAGGCCAGAAGTGGCCGCAGTACAAGGAACTTAGTCCCACCCCACTAGCAATAAGAAAATAATAATATAAAATTCTTTCAGATATAATTAACTGATGTATATATGTGTTTCTTGGTTCATGTGGCGAGCTGCATTGGTTCGCCGTGATGTGAGTGTAACAAGGCTTTTTGATTTCAAATTACTTTTATGTATTTTATGTGAGCAGCGTTTTACAGAGTCGGGTAATAACAGTGAAAAGTTTTGAGGCCTATTTTGTTATCTAATTGGCCTGTGCTGTTGTTCTTTATTAAATTTTTGATGTCTCGATAATGAAACGTCCGTCATAAAGTCTCTGACTTTTTACTAGTAATTACTAGTTTCAGAGCTGACAACACATTACATACCGTACTTTTACAGACTGAGCAATTCTAGCTTTTGCAGTTTAGGTATCGTATTTCTATCATACACTGCAAACATGTTATACACAAGAATGAAAGATGGTCTTTTATCAGTCGAATCAGAAACGCAAAAGTAACAAGAAATTTTCAGATGTATTTTGCAGATCATTCCATATTGTGCAAGAATAGAAATACTATGAAATTTAGGCGTTCCAAAGATACAATTCTAAACAGAGACTTTTTAATGTATATGTGCATATGTGCGTGAATATTAGGAAATAATTAGTAACCGTAATGCATCCTTTGAAGCGAGTAGTTCGAAGCACAACACTCCTTCTCTGTTTTGATTTTAAAATAAAATCCAGGATGAGTTTACTGATCTGCTGGTAACAGAATAAAAGCTGAAATCATTTATGAAATTAAGGAAACATATGTTTCGTTCTAAGTGAACTGTACACCTCCTGTTGCTTACCATGAAGAGATGGAAAAAATGATTAGGCAAGTCAGTGTTGCCGACCGCCTCTATGGTCTAGTGGTCAGAGTTCCTGGCTACAGATCCAGAGGTCCCGGGTTCGATTCCCAGCGCTACCAGATTTTCTGAGAAGTAGTGGGTCTGGAACGGAGTCCACTGAGTCGCGTGAAGATAGTTAAGGAGCTGTTTTAAGGAAATAGCCGCTCCGGTCTAGAAAAACGAAATTAACGGCAGTGGAGAATCGTTGCGCTGATCATCTGCGTGGATTTATGTCCTTGAATGTCATCATCTTAACAAATTCCCTGATCTGACATTTCTTCCTGTTCCTGAAATCATTACCTTGACGTCTAAATTATCAATTGATGTATAAAAGAATTCTGTATTCTGAGATATAACGCCCTGAAGTCCATTGAAAACCAACCGACGTTTCAGAGGAACATATCGCCTGCAACTTCAGGGTCGAAGAATAAAACAAACAGGAAATCAGCATGAAGCAGGTAGCAAGCAGAAGCAGCTGGAATGTTCCTACGAAACGTCGGATGTTTTTCAATGGACTGTATGGCGTTATGTCCCAGAAGACAGAACTTCTCATAATCACCGCTGTCAGAACGTGAAGTCCTGATTTATGCAAGTTTAACATGTGCTTCGTTCGTTGAGCACGGGACAACTTTATCTTTTACCGTTTTCTGGGAATCCCCTCTCTTGTGCCCGAATAAAGCGTATCTTGATTTCGGCTCTTCATGGTCTCCCCCACAGCACTTAATGAAGCTAGAAGACTTATTTAGTGGACCTGAAAGAATAACGGGATGAGAAGAGGGTGCTTCAGTGACTCGTGATGGGTGAACATTCTTGAGGGCTCCTCTGAAGAATGGGAAGACCCTCAAATACTTCTTTACGATTATCAACAACGAAGGGAATAAAGAACAGGAAGTTAGATCAACTGGAACGACAAACAAATTATCACACAAAAGAATTTCCAGACATTCATTACTACATAATAGCAATGCTGAAGAATCATTTCCCTCAACGCAGTAAACCGTTAACCTGCGTATCTGTTGAGATGGCAAGTTCTGCTCCCTGACATGACAAATGCTTTCTTTCGGTTTGTTTTTCTTCCCTTATGAAAATAGAATCTTCTTCAGTAGCTCTGTACCGCAAATCTCGAGATTACTAAACTTAACTATCCGTGTGGAGTAAAACCCTTCTTGAGAAGCTATTAGTTGCCTAGGTAGTCATATAATTCTCAGCGTGTAGAACTAGAATAGGAAGAAATGCAAGAAATAGGAGAATAAAGGATGATATAATGATATAAACTCCGTCCCAAGTGCAAACAATATATTATGTGTCCTTGATCTTGCTCCTTTACACTACATGTTTCGGCCTCAGACGGCCATCACGTGAGCACACGTAGTAAAGAATAGCAGCGGTACGCACACAGGAAGACTACACAGGATAACACCTATACATTGTGGAAACAAGAACTAGCCGCTGCAGCACTTTAGACATAGGGCGAGTAACCCTAACAATTTTAAATTTTAAAATTTAGAGAAAAATTTTAAAGGATTTTAAAATTAGAACTAAAGATTTTATAGTGCTACTACAGGTACGTCAGAATTAACGTGTGTAAAATAATCTACAAACCAGACAGATATCAACGAAGTAGATGTTGATAATAACAAGGAAAGTGTTTTTAAATGTTAAATTTTGGGCTGGGTGCAGTGTGACAGCAACGTGAGTGTTATACACCTGATGATGGCAGTCTGAGGCCGAAACATGTAGTGTAAAGGAGCAAGATCAAGGACACATAATATATTGTTTGCACTAGGGACGGAGTTTATATCATTTATCGTATAGAGTGCAACAGGATGCTTAAATATAATAGAATAAAGGTACTTAAACACAAATTAAAGGAAACAAAAGTCAAAGGAATAGTTCCTCTTACGAGATGGGGATAAGTTTGCAGCCAGTTCATACATTTCTTTCTCTATTTTTATGACTAGATGAAGAGCCGAAACACAAAGGTTCGTTACTCTGTTCACAGTAGCCCGCTTCTTGTCCCTATCGTGAGCCAGACTGATCCAGCAGACATCCTCCAAGTCTTTTTTCTTTAAGATCAGTTATGTTATCCTCCCATCGACGCTTAGGTCTTCCATGTCATTGTTTTCTTCATGCATTTCCGCCAAAATTGCGTATGCACTCTTTTTCCAAACTCGCGTTTTAGTCACTGTGGCACGTGACATTACGTATTTATTTGATTTTCTCTGGATTTACTTTTAGACCAAACTTCTCATTAGTTCCTATAGAATTTTGATGTTTCTTTATTAGTATGGCATTTATATTTTCGGCCAATACAGTAACATCAGTAGCACAGACCAGAAGATGGATGTCCTATTCAGTCTCAGTCCCTCCTGGTTGCCTTTGACATTCCTAATACCGTATCCTAAAGCAGAATTTGCAAGCGATGACGAAGAAGCGCCGGATACTTTAGATAATTGTGATCAGTCTGTGGCCTGTACAAACTTTGTTATAGGTTTCATTTAAATGAAATTTAATTAGTTTAATTAGCATGGATATGCCGAATTCAGTGCCGACCACAGTGGCCGCGCGGTCTAATTCATGAACTGTCTTACTTCGTTCGAACGCTGGGATCGTGGGTTCGAATCGACTCAATGCATGCATGTCTGTGTTGTGTGCGAATGCTCTGTCTTTGTATTTTTCTATGTATCGGTAGAGACCTTGCGACGGGCTGATCACCCGTCCAAGGAGTCCTACCGACTGCGTACAGGATCAAGAAACTGAAAAGGCGCCCAAGGTCCGACAAAGGGCTGTAGAACCATAATAATAATAATAATAATAATAATTCAATTCTTTATTATTTATGTCCGAGTCA